>NC_132993.1:30515000-30672500 GCF_048564905.1 Vicugna pacos
GATAGAAACTTTCAGAAGTAGATAAGAGGAGAAGTGGGCAGCAGGAAAGGAAACCAGAGGAAGGTGGGCCCTTTGGGTCCACAGCCTCTTTTCTGATCTCAGACTCCAGCTTGATGCCTTCTTTATGAGAACAGACTAGTGGCTGGGGCAAAACACAGCCTAACGTTAACTCACCCAGTATTTCAGAAATGCTGTGTCCCTTGCGTTGAGGTATCAACCTTCTTTATCTGGATAAGCTTATTTACCAAAGACTAAAACAAAACAAAACAAGGTACAAACAAACACAAGTTTCTCCTTGTCGCTCTGTCTTGCACTACCCTTTCTTCTAGCCACCTCATACTCGTTTATTTTCTTATTTGTAGAAAGATTCTGCTGGCTATGGGCTGGTGAGCTTGACTGACCCAATTCATATATCTGTACGTAACTTGGCCTCTATGCAGAGGAAATAGAGTAATTATTAGGTCTCTGAAACATAATAACTAAAGACTTTGAAACTTGACAAAGCCACAGTTACATATTGATCAACAACTAAGAAATGTGCAATTGAAAAAATATATGAAATAGAAGATTTTCCTAGCAGCATTCCAAAGCAAGATCTCTTTAAAGATCTAGTGTGCAAATTATAGCCACAGTCTTTGCTCTAAAATTTAAATATATCAAAAACATGAACAACTTCAAAGTTGCCTTAACATATTTTACATCTCTAGCTCAAGTGATATAAATTCTGCTGTTAAATTTAACTGATGTTTCAAAACTACTAAATGTTCCCCCCCATCTTCCTCCATTCCCTTTGTGTAACTGTCTGTGGACCAGTCAACTGATTCTTCTGTCCAGCCCGGCATTCATTCACACATTTATATATCTGTCCATCCATATAGTTGTCATCTAGTATACCCAATTTCTTGATTCAGAATTTAGCAGTGGTTTTTAATATTGAAACTGCACACAAAGATTTTTTTCCTTAAGTATATTACTCATTTAATTTAATATTATTGAAAAATGTGGACTGTTAAGAGTTGCTTCACCTGGTTTATAATAAACTAGGATATGAATATGAACATATACTATTTGCTCTAAGTATACATTACTATTGAGAATTTAGAAAAAATGAATATTTCAGCTTAGATCTCACTCATGATTCAGAATTCTGTGTTTACAAAATACCCATGATTTTGTCTAGTTTTAAACCCATGAACTATTTTCTTACTGCTCATGTATGTTTCTAGGTGGAATTTTGAACAGTTAGTAAAAGCACAATTGAAGAAAAACCTCAAAAGTTAATATGCTGCTATGCTGATACTGAGATATAAAGCTGAACTCTGAATTCTAGTAACGAGAAGGAATGCTTATTAGAAAATGTTTTTATGATTCTTGTCTGAACATACACAACCTCACCTCCAACTGAAGCAATTTACTTTACAGGTGTACAGAATTCATTATGATAAACAAAGCATGTTTAGTTTCAAGAAAGTGAAGACACAAAATTTTGATACGATTAATTATCTAATCCTCCAGTGATAACTTTCAGAATGACACCTCTATCTGGAAATCCAAGGCTACGTGACAAATTCTGTCATCGACAAAAAAACAGGAACATGCATGCTCTCCTTGTTTTAAACTTAGTGGTCTTATTTCTAATACAATCAGATGTGATTTATAATTTATGGAATATTTAATAAAAAGTTACATTTTAATAACAAGAAATGATTATATCACCTTTATGCAATAATGATGCCATAAAATGTTGACAGTAAATTATATTTAAAAAATAGATTCAGTGGAATGTCCTTTTAACACTGATTTTTGAGGATTCATCTAATATGTACATAAATCTTACGTTTCAAGGCTAGGACCTGATTTGTGGCATACCTTCATAAAGTAAGACTGAATGATAATAAGTTTTGATATACATGCATAAACATATGTGTGTATATCTGTATATAAGTATATTTCAATAGAAAAAAAAGAGAGACAGAGGCGGGAAACAGAGAGCTATTCAGTGTGGGTGTTTGCATATACACACATATACATAGAAAGATGTAGATACTCATGTCTACTCACTTAAATTTTCACTTAAATTCCTCATTTGAAAACAGATTTAAAATTGTAGAATAGATAAACAAGATTACACTGTATAGCACAGGGAAATATACACAAAATGTTATGATAACTCACAGAGAAAAAAATGTGACAATGAGTGTGTATATGTCCATGAATGACTGAAAAATTGTGCTGAACACTGGAATTTGACACAACATTGTAAAATGATTATAAATCAATAAAAAATGTTAAAAAAAAAAGAAAACAGATTTAGTGTTTCTATAGTATTAGTTTAACTATGTCTTTTATTATTTTAAGCAATATTTCTTCGAATTGTTTCACTTTGTCATCGTCCCTGCTATTAATTAGATAATCATTGGGTTACTAAGTTCTACTTTGAAAGAAATCCTTCTGGAATTTTTTCCTGGGTTAACAGGAAGGCAGAGGACAAGAAGGATGTTTAGTACTCATTCATACCTTTGTGTGGCTTAGTTTAGTTAGTTTCCTGGGTAATGTTGATGTGGAACAAGATAGACATTAATGCATATTCTTGCAATGCTTATAATGAATTAACATTTCTTGACTGCCTATAAACTTCCAGGCACTGTGCTAGACATAGAGAATTTAGATCCCACAGTCTTCACCTCATTGTAATAAGACTAAATGAAATTCTGAGTGCAGATAGAAGAGAGGGTGCTCTAGAACTATCGTCCGCGGAGTGAATTACACAGACCTGGATTCAAACCTGTCTCTGCTACTGTTTGCCCCTGTGATGGTGGGGACATGCACATCGCCTCAGAACTTTGCTTCCACATAAAGGGAATGGAGGTATCTGTTCGGTAGTTTTTCTGGGAGGATGTGTTTATTAAACACATCACAGGTGCTTAATCGTGATAGGTACTATTGTGGAAGATAGAGAAGGAAAGAGTAATTGCTAAGATGTATATTTATGTATGATATATGCAATTAAACTGAAATGAACAAATAGGTCATGTTAGAGGAAAACAGGATTACTTTATCTCTTGTAATGACCAGCAAATATCTTATTAAGCAGGAAAAAAAATTATTTGTTATGTTTATCACAAGTAAGTTTATCCTTCTAACAATCCAAGTAAGATTATTTATTTTATTTCTATCAGTGGAATCTTATCCCCATTTTCTTATCTCCTTTTTCACTGTTAGCTGGGCTCATCTGTTTTTTAATAGATGCAACAGTGTGCATATTGTTCTTCATACAGACCAACACAAATTTACCTGCAACAAGGCTGTTTTCTTATTAATTGTATACATTGATGTTACTAGTTGTGAACTACCTTTAAACTTGTAAACCGGTAACATAATGTGGATCACGTTTTGTTAGTCTTGATAGCTGAAATCAGGAAATCGTTGCTTTTATCTAGATACTTTACCCATATGTAAGAAAAAATAAAAATTAAAAAAAATCTCTTCTATCTTTCACAGTTCAATATATATAGGACCAAATTATTTTGAACACCTCTAAGGGCAATGAGCAGACTAATTATGTAGGTAATGATTGTATAACTTGTTTGAAGTTTGAAAAAGTTATTAGAATGGTCTTAAAATTGTTTTCTTTCTTCCTTTCTTTTTTTAATGGAGGTTCTAGGCATTGAACCCAGGACCTCATGCATGCTAAGCATGTGCTCTGCCACTGAGCTATACCCACTCCCCTGTTTTCTTTCTTGACTCTGAGTAATGAATTACTTTTGAGGACAAGGAGAGGAGGGCATTGAGTACACTCTGTAACTTGGAATTTGAATGCTTACAACACCATTAGGTTGGAAGTGTTGAAAGGCAGCCCAACTTCCAAAGTATCTGTTTCCTTATTTATGAAAAGAGAATGATGGTAGAACTTTCTTCATGAAAATTTAAAGTGTATATATTCTAGAATTAAATTTTCACAAAAAACAGTTTTGTCAAAAGTCACAGGATTTTTTTCAAAGGATAAACACACCCTTAGCATTGAAATATATGGCTTAGAAAGCAAAAGTATTTGTAATGTAAGATAAAACTTTATCTTCCTCAATCTAGCATGTGTCTACAGTGAATATTTGGCTAAAAAGTAGTCAAGATGTTTAGGCTAAATGATACATAGCAAGTTGTATCTGTAATTTGATCAAAGTAATTAGTGTAGGCCACATACAAGTATCTTTGCAATTAGTAACTGTGACAATGAATTTATCACAAAAATGAGAATGTGTTGGGGAGACTGTCCACTGAGTGCCATATGGTACGATGTTTAGTGACAATTTCTTTAAGAGAATATTTCACAGATTTAATTCTGCAAGTTTAAATACAGCCACTTGATACGAACTTTCAGAATTCTAGAGTAGTTGTTTGAGGTAAAGCAAAAGTTGGGAGTTTTGAGAATTTTGTTGCATATCAAAATATGAATTTCTAATTATACCAAAATCTTGGAAAATTTAGAAATATGCCTTTTAAAGACTACAGTAGTCTGACATTTAAATATAATTTTAAGAACTTGTATGTGTTAATGTTAAATTTCAGTGCAGTATTAATAAGCACTAGCTCAGCACCTTACACACAGTAGGCACAGGAAATCATAAAACGTAATTCAGTTATTTTTCCACAGTGCTTACTGTGCTGTTTTTCGAACTCGTTAAGTGGGTTACAGTTTGTCTTTTTTTTGTTATATTATTTCAATGTATAAAATGAGTTGAACTTTTCTACACATTTATTAGACTGGATTTTTGCCGCCTTTGTCATTTGCTATAAATAGGAATTCTGCTAATTTAGACAATACCTTATCATGAAAAGGGAAGGAAATCTGATATGGCATACTGAAAGAAAGGATAGATTCCACTGAATGATTCCCAGTTAAATTACACATTTTAGGATGATAGTTTGTATTTTCATTCTAAAATGTTTTATTGAATCCTTAGTTCTGAGAGCATTAGAAATCTGTATTGATAATAATTTTTTAATATATTCATTTATATGTATGTATGTAATAAGGAATGTGGAATTTACATTACTGTGAATTTTAAATCCCAAAGTTTGTGCCTGATGAAGGTATTAGACTTTTGGAGACAAATTGGAAGTTCTAATTTTCTGGATAATTACTAACTGATTCTTAGGAAGGAAGTAAAGCAATGTCTGTTTGTACCCCCATCTAGTAAAGAATGATGTCCTCATTCAATTCTTTTTTGTTTTAGAACAAAAAACATTCCTACTAGAAATTTTAGAGGATGAATTTCAGTTGCTTCTAGCATATGCCACAAATTATAATGCTCAGAGCATAAACTTTGGTTTGAGATCTAGATCTGCCACTTTAGTAGCAGTGTGACCTTGGGTGATTTTTTTAACCATCCTGTAAGATGGGGATTTTAACATCTCACTCATAGCTTTGTGGTTAAAGATTAAATACTATAATGCATGAAAAGTACTTATTAGCACGGTGCCTGGCACATGAATAGTAATCCTTAAGATTAACGTTTTTCAATGCCTCCAAGAAGAAAGTCTGAAAAGATTCAATGTAAAAATACAAAATACAGAAAAAAAAAAACTCTCTTCAAAAACTGTGGACTCAAGAAGAGTGTCCATTTAACATATTTGAAACAAATGTATCTTTCTCTGAAAGATCTGAATCCTGGACTTGTTAGTCTGCTTTGAGTATATGTATAAATATGTTCTAAAATGTATTTCTTTTAGTCTTACTGATATCTATGCATTATTTAAAATATTTCTCCCTAACAGTTTTACTTGACACTTAAAGTGATTTAAAGAGTATATACAAATATAATAGTTTTAAAGATATGCATATTTTACACATAGATACACACATACACACTTAGCTTACCACTCTTTGAGAACTGGGGAAGGGAGACCAAGGGGAAACAGAAATAATGGTGCTTATAGTACGAGTGCATTGTTAGCACGTATAGGTGTGTCAAACTGGGTGACCATGCTGTGGTTAAAGGCACTAGGGCTTTTTTTTTTCTTCGTATCTACACACACACACACTCATACTTTCATTTATAACACATACACATATATGTTCATCTGAATATCTCTCTGAATTTCTCTCCGAAACCAGTGTACTTTAAGAGCAAGATCATTTCTATTTCCTAAGACTCAGGCAAGGAAGCATTCATATTCAGTGTTTCATCTTAAATGAAATAAGCAAAAGATAAGACCAAACTAAAATGCATGAGCAATTGGTTATTTAAACATATAACAATGAAAGGAAAATAAATGTACATACAGTTGGCCAGAGTGAGTTGGCGTGTGAAAGGGAATCTTTTTGATATGTAAGAGGATCCATAAAGAGAGAGGTACTGTTAGAAGTAATACCAGTAAAAGCTGAAACATGTTCCTTTCAAATAATAAGAATTACACATCTGAAAATCTGGTGTCAGTCAAACCAAACCAGAGCAAACCAACACAACAACAACACTTTGCACAAGTCGATGTATAAATGTCAGGAATTTTAAAATTACTTAAATTTATCTTCCTCGGCAGTTTCTGCTTTAACTTTGAGAACACAAAAGCAAGTCAAATATTGGATTTGATAGATATTCACTAAATAATTCTCTACATTAGAGAAAATATATTTGAAATAATGCAAGCTAAAAAAAAAAAAGCCTGAGAGATCATCATGTTAACAACATAAGTAGTTGTAAAATTAAATGAATGAAAAATAATTCAGATTATTATCATTTCTTGCTAAGCCTGCTAAAAAGTTGTATAAAAATAAGTACACTTTCAATAGTTCTGATACGTTCAGAAAACAAATACTGGCAAGTGATTTTCAAAATCCATTGTGTTTGTTCATTCTTTGAAAAAAAGTGACTAAAGATTTACTATAAAAACATACAGTCTGCACATAAAAATGTGCAAAACTGTGAACATTTAAATTAGTAGTAATGAGATAAGCTATCTGCCTTTTTCAGTTCACAACAGCTGCACATATTTTAAATGGCTCAATTAAAATTTATTCAGACTAGATAACTGATCCAATGTGAAGAGTGATGTCAGAATTAGTATTTTATAAAATAGGGTTTAAAATGAAACAGGTATTGGAAAACTGAAGAATTACTCTGAAACTATTTTCTTGAGAAACAGAAAGAGCTATGCAAAAGCATGTAAATAAATAGGAAATATAACTCACCATATTCTAAGTAATGTTTTCTCTCAATTATGTAATATAATACATCTATATATTTATGTTCTTTCCTTTCCATTTTGGGGCTTTAACAATGATTTATTTACTCTTAACTTCCTTTTTTTAGCATATTTAACTTTTCATAGGTTCTTTCTTTATGTGGTTTTCAAACCAAAAGTTGTAGCTTTGCTAAAAACAGATGTATCCAATGTCTTGCAACTGAAGACTGAACCAGACTATGGATTCATTGAATGTTAGAACCACAAAGCACATATAGACAGGAGAGATGTTATACGCATGGACATATAAAATGTGTCATACACATACATAAATATGTCAGCAAAGAGTCACTGCAAAAATTGTGGTTTGGTTCACATAAGTAAATTACATCTTATATGTAAAATATGAGACTTTTTCCCCTATATTATAAATATATAATATATTTACAGAATACATAATAGAAGTATAAATGTATGAATTTTATATCCATAATATCTGAAATATGGCAGTGAACTAAAGGAATAGTTTTCAAATATGGGCAAAGACATGACTTATTTCTATATAATCACCAAATCTTAATCTAAGTGCAAATGATGGCAAAGATAAATTTGTGTGTGTGTTGTGTGTGATTGGTTTGAAGTTTATTCATTGTGAATGTTTCTTCTGAGATAGTCTGGAAATCTCGCTACTCTACCATAAAGAGGAAGTAAAAAGAATTCACTACAATCTTTTTTTGTTTAAGGATTCAGCAATCTACTTTACTTGGCTGCCAAAAGCCAAATGCCTCTTTGGTTTTCCTGGATTGGATCCCACTGTTCTTTCCTCAGCATCTTTCGTTTTGATCCACTAAGGCTTACTGGTAGTTAGACGGTACTCCCTTGGATGTGCCCCTTGTGGCCACTGCAGAGACAGCCACTGCCTGTTGTCCGCCAACGTGTCATTGAATAGGACTCATCAGCCATGTCTGTCTCCACTCCCCTTGCTTTCTCTCTGGCTGTACACCCGGTTTCTGAGCTTGCTGGTGCAGGGGTTACTAATTCACAGAACTGAGTGAAATTCCTTTGTCGACCTCAGATGCCTTAGCAGCTACAGAGAAGGGTCTACAGTATTTTTCGTATTATATCTAAAGAAAAAAAAATTAAATAGGAAAAGAATATAAGACTATCTCCTGAAAAAAATACACAAATCAGTCTTCATATGCACTCACAACAGTGTGTTAAATTTTACTTATAACAGTGATTTTCGAAGCATTGTTAAGCATGCACTAATATCACTTAGGAGAGTTTCACATGCTTAGTAATTGCCAACTAAACAGGACTAAGACACAGTGCATTTTTCTCTCGCAAGTTCTAATTTCCAAAGAAAATTCTGATTCAAATATGTCATCCTGTTTAAATTATATTCCAGAAATTCTAGTGTATGACATAGTGACAAAAAACAAAAAACCCCACTTTTTATCTAGTGCTCAGAGCATTTCTAGATCAAGTGTACAAAAGGTTAACTTAATTATCATAGCACAAGTTAAAGAGAAAACTATACTTAAAAAATAGATTTTTTTGGTTGTTTTTAAATGTAAAGTAAGAAAGGCATGTATTTCAGGCCACCCCACTTCTAAAGGGATATAACACCATCTTTGTCATTGTGCTTTGCAGCGAACATAGTCTACATTTAATCTACACCAAAAATAATTTTATCATCTATGTAATCAGAGCGTTTATTGCCACATAAAATTTAATTTTGATGGAAGGAATGAAAAGTATATTTCATTATGTATGTGTCTATGAATATATGCCTATATGTACACACATGTAGTTCATTATTCTTGACTGTGAGGGCTTATGACTATTGACGTTGTCAATTTTTATCTCATTACTCATCACTGCTTACTGTGGGTGCTAATAGTATATTTCCATGGAGTTTGTGGGTGCTGTAATGTAAATTCTGACATTGCTAGTGTCAGTCACTAATCTACCTCATTCAGTTCATGTCAAAATGATACATCACAATGCTCAACAACTGTCATCTCAGCTTTAAATAGATCTACATTTTCTCAACTTTACAATTAATTGTTTTTGTTTGGAATCTAGTTACTTTTTTTTTAACAATTTGAGCAACTAACTCATTCTAATATATTCAAAACAACTGCTGATTTTAAAATATTCCCTTTGAAAAAGCAAAAAGAATAATAGTGCTAAATGAATAATAAAAATAATTTGTTGTAGAAAGAAAATTGATCAAAACTTGCATTTGGAAAAAGTTAGGGGACTTGGACTATTATAGACTTTTCAATTTTACTTTAAGTGCCTTTCATAAGAATAATTACACGGTGTTTAAATATATTTAAGTTAGGATGGCCCTATTTCACGTTGAACCTCCCCACTGTTATACAGCTGCAGTATTTGGACATGCTGTTGACTTTTTTGCAATGCATATATTTATTTCAATAGTCTTCCTCTGTTTCTCTTTCTTTGCTGTCTGTTCCCATCTCTATTGTTATTACTTTTTTTTTTTTTTTTTAGTTTTTATTCTCCTTTCTGTATCTTTCCTTATGCTTTTTCCTATGATCTTTTTCTTTACTCCCCTGAGTTATCTGTTCGGTTGGCCTTACAATAATTAAAATATTATAAATTAATTTAATTAGGTCATATGCCTGTTTTTCTCTTTCAACCTAGAAAATATCCAGTCCTACCCTTCAAAAGTTTTGAAATATATATCAGGACTTTTTCTTTCTCCCTTTCATTTCTCCTGATATATATGATCATTTCTGTGTCCGTTAAAATTTCATTTCTCTAATCTGTACTTTCATATTGTTCTTTTTATTCTTATTGTTCCAAACATATTTTAATTTTCTCCTATATTTCCCCAAACATTCTCTAAGACCAGTGGAATTCCAGTTTCAAAAAGAAAATATTCTGAATACTCACGATGGGAGTTCCCAAAATTAAAAGAAAAACATTTAAAAAAAGAAAGGCAAAATAACTGAATTGTTTCAATAACCACAATTATTATGATAATATTTCGCTATTTAAAAGTAACAAAGTACTTTGGATATGATGAAATATTCTGAAAATAGTTGCTAAAATCAGTGAAGTTATTCACACAAAAAAGATAATTGAGTTTATATGTGTATAAGACCAGCTAAACTGTATGTAAAAGATGCTTGAAGATGTTGAGGTTGCCAGGGCAATATGAATGTGATTTCTAAGCCAGCTAGCCAGAGAGGAAGAGGACTCCAATCTTTGCAGTTCTAAAGGAGAACTATGAAAATGCTCTCCTAAAATGGGTAAACTGATAATATACTCCATTTCCAAATCCATGCTTTGTACAGCCCGAATATGCACATGTCTTCTTCACTTCTCTTTTTGTTTTGTCTTTTCTCACGGCAGTCCATTCCACACCACCATCGGATGCATCTTCCCAGTGGGCAGCTTGAGGTACATTACTCATATTCTCCTAAAGCCTTCAACAGTTCGCTCCATGTCTGTCAAGTAAAGTTCATTTTTCAAAGATGTTCCATAATCTGGCTCCAATCTATTCTAGCCAATCTATCTTTCTGACCTAATACATCTGTGAAGTGAAGAGCATACTCTTAACAACCCCAGCAAAATTGGACTTTCACCTCTCTGCCATCACTTGCATTACGTCCACTGCCCTCAGTGCTCTTCTCTCAACTTGATGTGTTCAAACTCTACGTGTTCAGTCAGAATCAGCTCTTTGAAAACTTCTTCGATTTTAAGTAACTAGAAGTAATGTTTTCTTTTTGTGAACGTTTTAACACGTTTGTTGTACCATGTATTCTGTTTGAGTGTGTGTGTGTATGTACGTACCTTTAATTTCCACTGTCAGACTCTAGATGATAACTATTAGTTGCCTAAGTGAAAAGAGCCTCCCATCCCAATATCCAATTACTTTGTTTACCATATACTTTATGTTAGGTAAGATTTATATGTATTTGATAAATGATTGAATAAATACATCTTTAAAATTATTATAGTAATATGTAAGGAATTATATGAAAGATATTTTGTTTAAAATGCCTCCAATTTAGAGGTACTTTTTTCCCAAAGTACCTCCAAACCTTTCTTTATGATTGCATCTTAAATAACAGTAAGGGTTTGAGATTAGGGCTGATTTGGGGTACTCTTTGGCAAGAGAATAAACTATTGAGAAACAATACTCCATGACAACATCTTTCTATGGTAATGAGTCACCTGATTATTGAATCTTACAAGATTCCTCCATCCCCAATACCTATCTATTTCTTTCTTGGAGTGAGCTTATCAAGGCTCCGGTTTCTGGTAGCTTGGTGGTAGACTAGACACCTCTTCCCCTGTCCTGATCCTTCTCAAGGGAGGTGGTAAGAGAACAAAGCTGGATCTCTTTTACTTTCCTCTGAAGACTTCCAGTCCAGGGCCTGATTTCTGGCCTTGGTCCTACTGTTGGTACAAAGTCTAGATTCTTTCTAGAATTGAAGGAATCATGTGAAGGGGGTTTGAGAAAAAATAAACAGAATTCTTTTTTTCCCTCTCAAGCCATGGTCAGATATAAAAGGAGACTCCAGAAGGTGATTAGATAATTATTGCTACTTTATGATATAAACGATCAGCTCTGAGGACCTGCTCTCTGGCATTTCTAACATTGGCTTATCATCTTGATTCTTAATTCCTGCGTGTTCATCTGGCATCTCTTTCTGCTTTTGTGTCACCTTGATTCATCAAACCTGACCCTATTATTCTGATGAGGTTGTGACAATTCAGGTTACTGCAAAATAGGTCCTGATATCATTGTCCATATTTATAATCAGACCATGACCTGTTGCTCCACCAGGAGCACAAAGGTTATCAGGTTGCAGCACCCCCCTGCCTTCATGGACTCTGCACCACTCCCTCCCTACTTTCCCCTTCTCACAGAGAGGACTTCCTTCCTTCTTTGAATACAGTCAGCCTGGTGGCATGTTTTTCCGTTACCCCCAACACATTTATAAAAAGACTCTCTAAGCCTAACAGAAACTGCATTTTAACTATAATATGGCTAAATAGCTCAAATATTGTGGAATAGAATTACATCAACTTCACCTCGTCATACCTTACTCTGAAGACCAAAAGTAATGAGAACTCTTCCTTTTCATCTAGATGGGTAGCAAATATTGCTACAACAGCTTTAATTGATGGCTTTCTCTATGTATGTTATTTTCTTTTTGTTTCAAAGCACAATGAAGGCATTGTGTCCTCTTTCCTCTACCACTTCTGGGAGGAACACTTAGGAGACCAGCGATGTGTTCTCCACCTCCTGCATAGCTCATCTCCTTTCTTTGCCATGATATAGTATGACCATCACCAAAAAAAAGGTATATAAATAACAGTTACTCCTATCTTTGCTTTCTGGATTTGAAATGTGACATATGAGACTGAAGGCCATTTATTGAATCAGTTAAACAGCTTTGAAAAAAAGCTAGTGAGACTGAGACAGAAAATAGCATAACCTTATTTCAATTGCCATTTTATGTACATAGGGAAAGTGACATTCAAATTGGCACTTTGTTTCACTGATTCAAATGTGCTAGGTTATAATCATGGAAGTAACTACTACATTGTTCTTTTTTGAGGACAAAAAATAACAGAAAAAAGACATCTTGCTGTTAAGGCTAGCTTTTAAGTGGGAAATTAATTTTTAAAAAAGAATCTTCAAAAAATAATTTTTATAAAAAATCAGAGATAACAGAATTTATGGGGTAGATACTTGCATATCAGTGTAAACTAAAAATAAATTTTCTTTTAAAATACCCTTTGGTAATAGGTGATAATTGCCCCAATCTATTTTCCCATGACCTCTTTAAAGAGATGGTCATAACACTTTTGAAATACTCATTCTCAAATGTTTTATTTACATACTGAGTGGCATACAGTTGATAAATGTTCTCCTGACCACTTCTGGTTATCAGGTGTTTAAGGCACCACAAAGTGGTGTATTGAATTGTTCTTCCAATATGGAATCTGAATTTGGCATCACTAAAGAATTTCCAATTTTTGGCTACAGTAGTAAAATAGATACTTTATTTCTCTCTTAGACTAATGTAAAGCACTTCTATGATATTTAGTACTTAGTGCAATTTTCTCCACTGGTTACACATAGATCAAGTTATTTTTGATATAGTTGATGTTAAAAGTATATCAATACTCTGCCCCATTAGAGCATATCACTAATGCTCTATTCCACCAATCATTAAGGTCAATGATAAGAGGTGACTAGGATGCTAGTATCAAACATTCAGTGTTATCCATGAATTTATCATGGACATATGTCTGCTTGAAATTATAATGAACTTTGAATAAGAATTTAAGTGTAGAACTAAGACAACATAGATAATTCAAGGCAAAAATCTAGTTATCATGGAATATAATCATGGAAAAAAGCTGTGGGTATGGATCTGTACTTAAGTTACCCTGGTAACTGTCATGGTGCCCTGCTCTTTCTTCATTTGTATTCACATCGATAGTTAGCCATCATGTGCATAGGTACATGTACTAAAGGATACTTCAACACAAACATTTTGGTGCATCCATGTCTTGTACTCAGTAAATAGCACCTGATAAGACATTTCTAAGATGACTTTCATATTTTATGAAGTCTAGGACAAGAGGAAAAAATCTGGACAAATTGGTAAAAAAAAAACAAAAACAAACAAACAAACAAAAAACCCCACTTCACCCATATCATAATTTGCAGAAGTGTCCTTTGTTAAAGTGTCTAATTTCTTCTGATTTGAGATGTTTTTCACAAGTTGAGTGTTTATGCAAAACTTTAACTTTTTTTTTCTGGTCTATTCCCAAGTTAAAATCCTCGACACTTGGAAATATGGTCATTGCTGAGTGAAGTGTTCTAATGACAATGTTAGGGTTTCAGTGTACAACAGACTCAGGGAAGGGTTTCACTGGCAACTCTAACAAGACTGCACAGTGAAGACATATGTTTATCCTTTATTTAGGATGACAAAAACTTAAACATATCTTTCAGCACTGTCTCCCTTTTTCTCACACAGATAGACTGTATATCAGTAATCTGGACACCAAGTTATTTAAAGCTATTATTTAGTACCATAATAAGTAGTAATTTAAATACAAGGTAAAATCACCACATTGTCTTGTTTACTACTGATGTTAATTTTAAGCTGACGTTCAGTGCTCCCCAAAAAGGCAGCCTATGATTTGTTATCATTAAACTGTCAACTCTGCCTTGAGTTGGAAATAGATTCACACTACACTTCTTACAGCGTATCACTTTATTTTCTATCAGTCAAAAAAAAAATCTAGAGTCGTTTTAATTGTGTCTGTGCTATTTTTCTATTAACTGTTTCATGCATTTTTCCTGGCCTTTTAATTGCAGTTTAATAGTGGTCATTAACACATTAAGGGGTGTTAGAAGAACATTTGAAGTCCTCTTGACTTCTACCAAAGTTGACACTTCAATGCTAGAGTAATTTCAGCTATTCATTTATTTAATAGTGACCTATGCAAATGTGGAACCATGTCATTTTACAAATTGACTGTAATAATTAACTAGAAAGGCAGAGTAAAATGAAACAGGTTATAATTAGAATATAACTGCTACAGTATTACGTCAGCTAGAATAAAATAATCTCAAATGATTAAATTGGTTTCAATTATTAAGAATCAGTTTAATGTACCCACTGTTCTGATTTTTACATTTCTCTTTTTTGTGTGCATTAGATGTCACCTCATACAATTTATGTATTTTATTCATCTTGGTAAAACAGGCATTACAGAAGTTTAATTAAGTAGTAAAAGACTTCACATTATTCTGCTGAATTCTAAATTAGTTGTAGGAACTCGTCAGAGTGCATGCCTCATACCACTCAGGATCATTTCAATTAGCTGTATCTGTTAAGCCACTCACCAGTCCCCTTACACAGTAAATATATGTAACATGTCACTAACCATCAGAATGTATATTTTAATCACATTATTATCGTAACTTTCCCAACTGCTTCTTGGATACATCATCTTGATATAGCTTTGTTTTTGTTGTTATTGTTTTAAACACATAACAGCCATCTTTCCAAAATCCCAAGAATTTCACACCACATATGTGGTGTTAGGTCCGGCTTCCTGAGCATATAGCAGAGAGCCTCTGCACTCAGAGGGGCCCACACTTCATTCAATGTTCTGCTCTTGCTGTACTGACGTTCTTAAGATTTTTGAACAAGGAGTCTTGCTTCTTTCCTTTTTTACTGAGTGCTACAAATTACGTAGCTAGTCCTGCTGGAAAGTTCTAGTACAGAAGTATAAGAACTTCTTCATCTTTGGCCACAGATTCAACATTTTACTATCATTTACCTCATCATTAGGAACTGACTCTTCCTAACATGCAACTTCAAGAAATTTTGCCACGGGGACAGTGTGACTAAGGAGGACATCTACTTAGCCAGTTTAATTAGCCAACAGCCTTGGTAATCAGTAGAGCTCAAACAGTCACAGCCATGTTTTATCCTAGTACATGGACTGTGTTTTAGTTAGCATCTTCATATCCCAGTACATACATATATTGGTTTCAGTCGTTAGCTTGTTCTTAAAACAAAGAAGCTCTATAACAATGGTGACACAGGCCTGAAAAAATTTGTTTCCAGATGGTACATATCTCCAAATTCTGGAATATCCTTTATCCTATAAGAATCTAAGATGATGCCGGATAGTTATAAATTCACTTTTTAATAAAGATGAACTCTGGTGACCTCAACATATAAAGTCTGAATTTTTATGCAGAAAATGTTTTATTCCATGATGTCATGTTTCTGATATTATGTGTTTTTCTTCTATGGCATCTTCTTTTATTCTGATTGATCTTGGAAGCTTTAGCACTTTGGTAATCCTAGAAGTGCGGTCAGGAAACTTCATGTACTGTGGTCAATTAGGGTACTAGTTAAAAATGCAAATCTCTAATGCATCAGAAGTTAAAGTCTTGTTAATTCTTCTACCTTTTCATGTGTTATTTGTTCTGTTCCTTTAGGCCTTTCTGGGGAGGCTATAATAATGATTTTGTTATGTATGTAGGTATATTATGTACTGCTGCATAACCTGATAGGATATTGAGCATGCACATCTGGCTTCTATGCCTTAAGGAAATCCTCTTCAAATCAAAACTCCAACACAGGAATTGATCAGAATGAAGGTGAAGTCCTCCTGTAACTCAACGTTACTGAAATCTGTTCCATCCTGGAATTCTGAAGAATATTTCCAATGGTTAGAATTTACAGTTTGGAAAATTAAAAAGAAGCCATTGTCCTATCTAGAAAATGGGTAGTGCGATATCTAGACATATACTGTGAAACAGCTTTAAGAATTAAGAGTGCTCCAGAACTGACTGAACAATTCAGAGATTGGATGAACATTAGCATATCCCATGTATGAATTAAAAAATTCATTCTCAAAGCTTTTAATATTGATTTGTAGATCCCCAGTTATGAATCTGGGGATAACCTCAAACACACCCCAAAAGCAAACTGATTCACTGAAGTGATTCACTGAAGTAGTTTCCTAAACACTTAGATCTTATCATCAAATAAATTGACCTCTCTTCACAGGACTTGGAGACCAAAACATTTTTTGCTATCTACACTGTTGTAATTGATCAATCAAATACATTAGTTCAACAATTTTTAACAATAACCCATCCTCACCTTTTAACAATCAAAAATAACTAATCCAACTAGTTTTCTGATTGATCTGACTCATCAGTTTAAGCTGAATATTGAACCAAAAATTCAGTATATTCAGGGCACCATGAGATCAACTGGGTAAAAAGAGGAAATACTTATTCCAAAGAGAGTAGCAATAATTTTTTAAAAACACCATTTAGGATTTGAAAGAATGCCTTGAGCTTGAAAATCACTTCTATTTTTTCCAAATGGAATTAGAGTTCTTTATTATAATATAATTATAATTAATATTGTGCAGTTGTAATAATATAATTATTATTAATTACATTTTCTAAATGTAATTAAAATCCATTGCTTCGAACAAAGGCAATCACTGGATTACAATTATCTGTATTTCTAAAGGAAACAATTAATATGGCAGGTTTCAGTTACATTGTACAAATAGCCAGATACTGTACGTCTTATAACTATTAATTCATATACCTGGAACAATAGTAAACACAGGTAATATATGCGTATTTTATTCTAGGAGGCAGTTTTTCAAGATCTGTCTTTAATTCATTTGTAATTTAGTTGGTGATTAAAAAAATACCATTCATTTAGATTTGTTTCTATATTTATGTGTGACATCTTGTATGACACATATTTAACTTTCCAGAATCATATATATCATAATATATCACAAACAGCATCATTAACATTTCAAATAGGGGTTACTTCTGTATTCATGAGTTAGAAGTTAATAGTAGATTAAATATAATTGCATGTGCATTCTCATAATAGAGCTACAGAGTTGTCAATTAAATGTTATTAATGGGAGGTTAAATTTTCTATGAGTTCAGAGACAATGTCAGATTTCAAATTCCAAGGTTTACACCAATGTCACCCATGTAATTTATTCAAATTTTAAAAAACCTCAGTTTATGCAGCAGTAAAATGGACTGAAAATAGTCTCATTTCTTCCAAAATGATTGGGAAGGTTAAAGACTGTATTCAAGATAAATAATAGAATAAAATATTGTAACTTCTAATTGCTGATAGGTGAATACTTAGTTTTTATTTACATAAACTCTGTTGTAACTGATTTGACCCAAAATTGGGAAATAAGGCAAACTAAGAAATAAGCAGTCTTTTTATACCCTCTCTAGTTTTCACAGCCCCTGACTGTCAATAATTCTCTACTAAGTTGTTAGCTCTTAATGAAGATATTACTATAGAAAAGATGGGTGGAGAGCCAAAAACCCTTATTTCAGATGACTTTCTTTAAATTCCAATTTCCCATTAAGAACTAAAGAAAAAAAAGTACCTTAATAAGCAAATGTAACCTGATGAAAGGTTCAATATTGGTATAATATTATATTCAGAGAAATGGTACAATAACCAAAAACTTGAAAGTAAATATTTAAAATCTTTACTCAATCTCTCCAAATGGCAAAAGGAAAAGTAAATTGTTGACATGCTCTCAGAAACCTTTCTGTCTCAAAGTTCTGACTAAATGACCATCCAGTTCACTACAACCTCACTCACTTTATTATGCAGATTAATAAATGAACTTAATCTTTATGTATTCTCCCTCCTTAGAGTAATTCCCCCTACATGAATTCTCTACAACAAAAGAAATCCAGAGAACTCACCCAGCAAAAGAGAATCCTACTTAAGAACCTTTCCTTAAGGGTAGAGGAGTTGGGGAGGGTTGATTAAGGATAGTACGTAAATAAGATGATCTGTGTGACTATCTTCCTCTTGGCTGATAAATGTTCTATAGCTCCACAGACCACTCTCTTGGTATTTATTGATCATTCAATTGTTTCTTGTATCTATACTTTCTACCACCATTTCTTTTATTGATGCTGCATAAATGAGCTTGTCTGCTGCCTCCTAGCCCTTTCAACAAAACCTGGGTCTGGAATGTAGACGTGCTCCACCATCTCTGTCCTGGTAACATGTGGGGCATATGTTCACTAAGCAAGTACTCTCCCTGCCACTGACTGCCAAGTGAAGCAAAAATGGCACTACCAAATATTTGGATACTTTTCAATTACCAAGTACTTGTGTAATCTTGCGGGAGTCACTAAATTTGCACCTCCTTTGCTGGGGGACACAAAATACCAAAGGGTGAATGGCTGAACAGTAACCATGATGTACCTGGTACTGACCGGCAATAGAGAGCAAATAGGGCCCTAATCTGAGCCTGACCCTGTGGTTGGGATGCTGCTCTCTGGAAGGGAAATAAGAAACCCACTTACTGCGATTCACCAGGACCTCATGATGAATATTTCAACTTCATCAGGCAGAAATATACCTGCCCTAGTTCTGGTCTTGAGTTTCCTTATTTTATCTTTTACTGCCATGATAGCTTCTTACTTTTCTCATGTGAAGGAACTTCACCAATAGAATTCAGCAATTCTTTCTGGTGGTGAGGGAGTCTATGATTTTTCCAGGAACTCCCTCAGAAATATGATTCAGAGGAAAAGGACAGTTTATTACTCAGCAATAACAGTAGCTGGAGTATCAGCATTCCCATAGGGTGATGGGAAGGGAGTCTGATGATTCTGCACATGCATTTGGGAGCCTTACAGGAGAGGAATCCTGAGCCAGGGAGCCCAAACCCCTTTATGATGGGAAGTAGCACGACTGACTTGGCCCCAGAGGGATGGAGACATTATTTTTATAGTAATGAACTGTAAACAAGCCTGCAGGTTGCTCCAGAGGGAGACGTTATCCCTATCTGCCCAAGGTTGTTCATTTTACACACATTCTTGGAAGGATTGTCCATAACAATTATAGTCAGTGCTTTTATTCACAGGACATACCCAAAACAAAGGAGACCCATGAAGGATATTCTCACAACTCTGTTATTTTCTTCTTTGATATATTAATATTAGTCCTACTTCCTCTCATTTTTCATACTTATTAATTCCATCATTGTTATGTTTTCTCAGCACTTACTTTTGAAATGATGATAACTTTTTTAAAGCAAGAAACAGAAATTACTACATATGGATTTACATAAAACTAGAATATCTTGATTATAAAGTACATATGTGTATATAACATTGTATATATACAATATTATGTGCATAGTGCATACTAAGCACATAAAATGAGCAACAAACATTGCCTCATTTGTTTACATGGTGTAAAAATAATTTCTTTAGTATTGATGGTCCTCATCTATCATGCCTCATGTAAAGACATTATATAAACTAAGAAAATAAAGTGAAAATACTCCCCATAAAGAAACATTGAAAGTATTATAATGGTTTTTTTCCCCTGATGATTATGGTAGACAAAAATGACAAGAAATCTAGTTTATATGGTTATATATTTTCACATCAAGAAGTTTATCATGAAGTTTTCAATTAAAACATGTATGTAGCTAGAATTAATTTTTAAAATGATATAGAAACATGCCTATAATAGTGTTGTGTATCTCCTGTGATGTAGTTGTGACATTATGCTCCATTATGAGATTTCTACAAAAGATAGGTAGAAATGAAAAAACATAATGGCTATAACGGCATTTGATAGGCCAAGAATGTTGCTGTTAGAGATGAAGTTGAAAAACAGATCCTCTTTAAAGGAGCTATTTCTCAGGTATAATCTGATATAATAAATAAAAAAGGATGTAGCCATGTCTAGTGAGCTGAACAGCAGAAACTTGGGCAGGTTTGATTTTGGTGCCCTAAATCCCTGCTTGTTATTTTCCTTCCTAAATCATATTCATCTACTTAATTGCCCATGTAATTAAAAGAATCACAATGTGCCAGAATGAAATGCAGCTTTAAGTGATTAAATAAATAAAATAATTTATATTGTTAAATTTTATAAACAAAACAAAATAATAAAAAAGGAAATGCATTTCTAGTATACAATTAACTGGAATTTCTAGTAGCAAACAACTCAGGTTTGCTGAGTGTTTTTTCTGAAATAAACAAGTTCTTGCCGCTCTTTTTGATCAGCTTTGTCTAAATAAAAGAAGTGACTTGTATGTTTTGGGCAAAACTATTTTGGGTACATAACCATCACAACCAGAAAAAAGTTTGCAGATTTGAAGGAATAATTTTCTGGTTAGGTCATTCTGCCCCGAAGAAAGGCACTGAGAATACTTTAAGTATTTAACAGGAAGAACAAACTTACATTTTAAAATAAAATGACAAATATTTATTGACTGTTTATTACGCTTTTTCTATATAGATGAGTTCCATAGAATTTAAATAGTACTCTTAGATCTCTTCATCAGTTCTAGATACCAGCTAATGTGGAAGCCAAAGGGAAATACAGGGCCACAGTAGGAGAATAAAAAGTACTGGCTTGAGTAAATTAATACTCAGGAGTGGCTATAAAACAATAGGCTTTTTGGATTCAGGCAAGTTGTAAACCAGACTTTAAGCATCCTAATAATTATTTAAATACATGTCAACATTTCTTTCACTATTGAAACATACTGTTTTGTTGTTTGTTGGTTTAAGATTAGGAATTTTGGCTAGTTTAATTTATATGGTTTATAACTTAAGAAAAAAAACTTTAAAGATCAACTTTATTGAGATACCGGTTGCATATAACAAAATGCACCTATTTTAAGTGCATTACAATTTCATACATTTTGATAAATGTACACACTCATATACACACCACTACAAGCAAAGTATGGAACCTTTCTGTCACTCCAAAAAAGTTTCTACATGCCCTTTTGCAGTCACTTTCCTTGAACCCCTAGCTCCAGGCAACCACTAATCTACTTTCAGTCACTATAGATTATTTTGCTTGTTCTAGAATTTTACATCAGTGAAATCATGTTATATGCATTCTTTTGCTCAGCATTATGTATTTTTAGATTTCTCCAACTTGATGGGTTAACCAGTACTTAAACATTTATTTTAATCCCTAAGTGGTAGTCCATTGTATGAATTGTAGGAATATGCCAACATATTCTTCATACATAAAACTTATGTTTTAAATTCTTTAGTGTAAATATCTAAAAATGGAATTGCTGAGTTATGTGATGTGCATATATTTAACTTTGCAAGAAAGTGTCAAGGAGTTTTCTAAAGTGCCATTTTATACTGGCATAAGCTGTATATGTAAGTTCTCATTGTTCTCCATCCTTGCCAATACTTGAGATTGTCAGTGTGTTTTAATTTATGAATGTGAGGAGGTATCTTGATGTGATTTAATTCGCATTTCTCAGATGACTAAAGGTGATGAGCAACTTTCCAAGTGCTTATTGGCCTTTGATATCCTTTCTTTTGTGAAGCATCTGTTCAAATATTTGCCTGTTTTTAATTTAACTGGAATTTTGGTCTTTTCATTATTGGGTTGTAAGGGACTTTTTTAAAAAGATGTATTCTGGACACAAACTTTTTGTCAGATATATGTATTAGAAATATACTGTACCAGTCTGTGGGTTGCCTTTCATTTTCGTAAGTTTCTTGTAAACAGCAGACATTTTTATATTTTGTGAATTCCAATTTATTATTTTTCTATGCTATACATAAGATATGTCTATCCAAATATCAAGATTTTCTTTCATATTTATCCTAGAGTTTAATAGTTTTAGCTGTTGTGTTTAGGTCTCTAATTCATAGCAAATTAATGTTTTATTTAGTATAAGCTATGGGTTGAGATATTTGTATATCTATATAGATATCCATTTACTTTATCAAAATTTGTTGTAAATACTCATTGAGTTAATTTGACAACTTTTTCAACCATCAGTTGCCCAGATAGGTGTGCCACTGCTTCTAAGCTGTCTGTTCTTTTGAGATGAATTATTACATGTTTATCCTTACAGTTAACACACTGTTTCATTTTCAGTAGCTCCACTTTAAAAACAGCTTTTTGCTATATAAGATTCTTTATTTTTCCTAATAAATTTGAAATAAGGTTGTCAAATACTACAAAAAAGCCTACCAGGATTATGATTAGAATTACATTGAATTTATGGAACAGTTTAGGGAGAATTCCCATCCTAATTGTATTGAGTCTTTTAATTCATAAACATGATATAACAATCTTTTTAGTAAGATTTTTTTATCTCAGTAATCTTTTATAACTATCAATGTACAGTTCTTGTAAATATTTTGAAATATTTATAATTAATGTTTTATATTTTTGGTGTTATTATAAATGGTATTTTTGAGATTCATTTTTCTGTTTATGCAGTAAATAGAAATACAGTTGACTTCTATATATGGATTTTGCATCCCATAACCTTGATAAATTTGCTTTTTAGTTATTGTTTTTTTCCCTAGATTATTTGATTGTAGAAAGTAAATTACAATGTAATCTATGAATAAAGATAGTTTTGCTTCTTCTTTTAGATATTTATGCCTTGTGTCTTTTTTGCACCTTATTTCACTGGCAAGAATCCCTCATACCAGGTTGAGGTAAGAGTAGCTAACTTTACTTTGTTCTTAATTTTAAGAAAATATTATGTGTTTTACAATTAATTGTAACAATAACTATAGGTTTTCAGTAGATACTCATATCAGTTTTAAAGAGTTATTTTTTATTCCTAGTAATTTCTTAATCAGTGGGTGTTAAACATTATCTAATACATTTTCTGCAACTATTTTGATTATGGCTTTTCTCCTTCATTTTGTTAATATGGTGAATTTCATTGTTACTATGTGAATTTTATTCACATGCCTGGAATAAACCTCACTTGATCATAATGTATATTTATTTTACCATAATGCTGGATTCAACTGGCTAATATTTTGTTAAGGATTTTGGCATCTGTATAGGAACTGTAGGTCTTTAATTTTTTTTTTCTTTTTTACTTTGTTTTGCTTTGGTTTTGGTCTGATTTTACTACCAGGGTAATAGGGGAAAATGTCTTATATAAAATGGACCAGTAAACCCTTTTGGACATGCCGTTTTTTAGTGACATTTTAAATTGTGAATTCCATTTATTTAGTAGATATAAAACTGTTCTGATTTTTTAATGCTTCTATTTCAGTTTGTGTCTTAGGAAGAATTTGTCCGTTGGTTATAACTTGCCAAATTTCTTGGTGTAAATTTGTTCATAATATTACCTGTTATCCTTATAATTTGTGTAGTATCTGTAGTGATACGTTCTATCACATTTCTAATATGATCCACTGTGTTTTCTATCTTTTGTTCTTAATGGGTCTAACTATATGTGCATAAATTTTATGGACTGTTTTAAAACCCAGCTTTAGTATAGCTGATGTTCTCTGTTGTTTCCTTTTTAAATTTTTATTGGTTTCCACTCATTTTTATTTCTACTTCTTGTATTTACCTTGAGTTTAATTTACTGTCTTTCCCCTAGCTTCTTAATATGGAAATTTAAACATCTCCTGATTATTAACATATAAATTTTCTCTCGATTATTTAGAGATGTGTTATTTAATTTGATAACATTGGGGGATTTTCCAGGAATATTTTTATAGCCTAATATCAAAATTGACATCATGTCTGTCCTGTTTTTGGTTACACATTCCATCTCTAGTACAGCGTTGGAAAATTATAAAAGGGTATGAATTTCAGGAAGTGGAGATCACTGGGGGCTATCTTTGTGGCTGGCTACCACAGGTGCATACATATTTAGCACAGTGTTTTCAGGATGAATTGACCATTTGTGATTATATAAAATCTCTACGTCTGAAAATATTTCTTATTCTGAATTGCACTTACATTAACATGGACATTCTAGCTCTCTTATGACTAGTGTTTTCATGTTATGTGTTTTTACATACTTTCCACTTAAAATATCTGTGCTGTATTTAAATAGAAATTTTTTATGGACATCATAAAATTGGGTCTTAATTTTTAATTGAGTTTGTTTAGACCATTTAAATTAATGTAATTATCAATGTGATTGAACTTAATGCTACGATGTTGTTACTTGTTTTCTATAGTTCCTACTGCTCTTTGCTCATTGTTTTCATCATTTCTTGCCTTCTAATTGATTGACTATTTTCAATGTTCAATTTTATCTCCACTATTGCCTTTTACTTAGTGTATCTTCAAATATTTTATACCACTTAACATATAATGTAAAAATCTTTCTATTCCCCTCTCCTCTTTTTTGTGCTATTGCTGTCATATGTTTTACATCCCTATATGTTATTAATCTCAGGTACATTGATTGTTTTTTGCTATAAACAGTCAATTATCTTTTAAAGTAATTTAAAATGAGAGAAAATGTATGTTTTTGTTTTCCCAATACATTTACTGTTTCCGGTATTCTCCATACTCTTAGTGTGGATCCAAATTTCCATTTAGATCATTTACAGATGCAAGTTTTCATTTGAATCATAGTCCTTCAGTCTAAACAACTTTATTTATCTTTTTTGGTAGTGCATGTCCTTTTCTAATGGTTCCATCATCTATGTGAATTCTGGGTCTTTTTAAAAAAATGGCTTTTATCTTTAATATTGGCCATACTTTCTTGCTTCCTCACATATCTAGTAATTTTTTATTGGATGCTAGACATTATAATTGCTATATTGTTGAGTTCCTTAATACTTTGTTTTCTTTAAAGAGTATTGAATATTATTTTGAAAAATAGTCATCTTGTCAAATCAGCTTGATTATTTAGGTTAATTTTTAAGTTTTTTAATGGCAGGTATAATATAGTTTTTAACTCTATTCTAGTGCTAGTTTAGCCTTGCCCGTCTGAGGTATCCAGCAAAATCCTGAATGTTCACTGAGGTCTCTCCATTTTGTCTAGTTAAAACTTAAACATATCCCAACCCTGTGTGAGCTCTTAGAATTATTTAGTTCACAATTCCTGATAGTAGTTCTTTTTCTAATACTTCTTTGCCCAGCCTCAAGACATTTCACAGTAGCACATGGGCACCTTAGAATTCAGAAAAAGAAAATAAAAAGACTTCCAGGAAAATTTATAAAACCACTTATTTGCATATCTCCCTCTTCCCTGATATTTTGCCCCATAAATTCCAGCCAATTCCAGCCGAACTTTCTTCTTCATCTCTTTAACTTTGCAATGCTGCTATGATCTGCTCAGGTTCCCCTTCCAGATTTTGCCTTTAAATAGAAAGTCAGGAAAATTATAGAATGTATCCCATTTTTCTTGTTTCAGTGATCGCAGCCCTGGGCTCCCAGTGGTCTAATGTCTGAAAACAGTTATTTTGTTATGTTTTGTTAATTTTTCTGGCTATTTACAACAGGAAGTCATGTCTCATCTATGTACTTCTCATGGCCAGTAAGAGTTCTCTTTACTTTTAAATTTTGGCCAGATTTTAAGTTCAGTGGACATAAATTATGCAGAATATTAACTAGTAGTTATATTTTGCAATATTCCCTTTTGGGGAAACCTAAACAACCACAGTTGAAAAGCAAATGGTGGATGAGATGACTTTATTAGCTAATCTGTGTTATATGCATCATGCTGCATCTGCATGGAAGTAACATTATCCTCAGTGAATGTAATTCACTGAATTTATAAAAATACTCTTTTGAGATTTCCATATTATCAACCAACCGAAAAATGGTGATGGGGTATTCCATTAAAGTTTAAATACAACTTTTATTCAGGAAAACCATTAATGGACTATTTATAACATAGTAACTCCAGTCCTTTATACTATGACAAATTTAATAAAGAAAAGAAACAGAAGCAAGAGTGCAGAAAAATAGAAAGAGAAGACATAATAACTCCTAAATAAGATTATAGAAATGATAAAATATATGATGAATATGGGACAAAGAGAGGAGAAGAATTTTTAAAAGCAAAAGAAAAAAAATTAGGGAACACTTTAACCAAGATATTCAGTAGTGAATTACTTAACTACAAAATTCTATCCATTCCATTTGTGAAACACCCACATGGTGTGACTTGAAGCTCCCTATAGAGAGAGGTGAGAGGAGACAGCAGGTTCGTAGGAAGGAAGGCAGGTCAGCCTTAGCAGAAAGAACATGAGTGAAGCATGAAAGTAAGAAAGTGCAAGGTAAGTTCTTGGAATGAAAATAAAACCAGTTTGGCTGCAATGAGGGGGAGTACTATAAAATAAGACTGGAAAAGATGAGATAAATTGGGGCCAGATTATATAGGCCTTTGAATGCCAGGCTGAGGATTTGCTGTTCTTTTTGGTTAAAAATGGGGAGTCACTGAAGGTTTTTGAGTAGGGGAGTGAACTGACCTTTGGGTCAATTACTCTGGCTGCAATGTGTAAAGTAGATTGGAAGAGGAAGAGAATAAAAGTGAAGAGACACCCTGGGAGGCTATTGAATTAGATCAGGTGACAAGTAATGAGAACCTGAACTATGGGAGTAGCAGTAGGACTGGAAAGAAAAGGATGAATTCAAGATATCTTTCATGGGTCAAATCTATGGGGCTTAGTAACTAATGAGATCTGAGAGAACTGTTAAAAAAGATTCTGAGATTTTTAAGCCTGAGTTACTGAGTAAGTGATGAAGTAGGGAAATAAGGAGAGAAAGCAGATTTGAGTAGTTGTAGATATGTGTGTCGGGGATATTGGTGGTGGTATTTTTCGTGGTGGGAGGTTTGATTTTGATTTGCTACCCTGATCCGTAGTGGAAGTAAGCAGTTTTCAGAAAAAGAAATTGAATAATTTAATTCTAGTGTTAGAAGGACTGTACTTAACTTATAGTTGGCACTCAATAAATGTTGACTGAACCAATCCTAATTAATTTCAGTGAACATTTTTCACTCATTCATTCAACAGATATTTATGGAACAATGACTTTATGCCAGGCACTGGCCTAGATAATGGGAGATATCATGGTTTTCAAAGAAATAGTAATCTCCTTTATGGAAAACATAAAGTCTGGTGGGAAAGATACAATTAAATGAGCATTTACAACAAACATACATATTTTAGTTAAAGTACCACTTGATATGCAAGACGGTAGCAGGGACCCTTCCAAGTGTAGGGTGCTCAAGGAATGTTTCTCAAGTAAGTTTCTGACCCAGCTACAAGGCTGAGTAGGAATTAGCGAGGTGAAAAGGGGTGGGAAGGAGTCCAGGCAGAGGGAACCTTAATTCAAAAGGCCAGAGGTGGTAAAGTTCGAACCTTCTGAGGAACTGAAAGAAGTTCATTATGGTTGAGTCATAGAGTATGAATAAAGAAAGATAGAGAATTAGGTATGGACCATTTCAAGAATGATCTGGTCCACCTTTTCAAGGATTTTGCCTTATGAACAGTGGGAATTCAGTGAAGGGTTTTAGCAGAGAAATAGCATGATCATATTTGCATTTTTTAAAGACTTATTAACTATCCACTCTGAGCAAGAGTATTTACTGTTCCCTTAGGGATCCACATATAAGTAAATAGAAGCAATGAAATAAGACCTACAATAGCTTACAATGCTATTTACTTTAGCCTATATTCATTAGATATAGGAACACAGCTAAGAGGACTGATTTTGTCAAAAAGAAGGGAAGTATTAGAGTAGACTTAAGAAAGGCCATTTTGAGCTGGGCCTAGACAGTTAAAAATAGGCCCCTTAAATAAATAGTTTAAGTAAATGCCCAAGTAAAATTTCATTTACAACCTTCAGGATCTCTCATTTGTGTCCAAGTACTTCTGTCACCAATTTTCTGCCATATTGTTCATTTTTAAAGTTTGTATTTAATGTTGTAAATTTGTGTAAAGTATAAAAGTATTTGAATATGTGTAAGAAAAGCTACCTTATGCAATCACCAATGTACTCAAGTCACAACTACTTGCCAAGTAGTGAAAAAAGTTTTTCAATATGTTAACAATTGGTTTACTTCTTTCAGGAAGTATATACTTTCTGACCATTAGCACCAGAAGTAAACTTGATTCTCTGCCTTGTCCATCTGTCCCCTGGGAATTTGGCTCACTCCTCTGCCTTTCCCCAACTCCTGACAATTAAGCTATATCCATGTGTCTTCAAATCAGTGGAATTACTCAGTGGAACATCCCACTTCCAGACTTGGCCTAGTGAAGTTCCCACAAGAATGTCCACATTTTTCTGTCTTCACTCATTGGTATGCAAAATGCAAATGAGTCAACAGAGGACTCCATAGAGGCCACAAGGAATGATAGGTCCACGAAAACAGAAGGAATTTGGGTGACTGAGTCACAGCTTGGAAGACAGCTGTCTCTAAGAGTGACTCAACCCATTATTAGAGAGAATTTATTGAGAATTTGAATTTAGAGAGAAATTATTTCATTAGATTCAAGCCCCTAAAATCAGGAGTTGTTTGAGAGTTGAAAATTGGGTTCAGGTCACTGAAATTTGGGAGTTATCACAGCTAGTGTTAATTACCTTGGCTAGTACAATCTTATATTATTTCTTCAGTGCTTCTAGGAATTTGAGTGCTGCTCCAGGCCTTTGGTCTCTGGTATGAGACTTTATTGCTTGAACTCCCTGAGATTACCTCCCCAACTAAAGATACATTATCTACCCTTTTATATAGTCAGTGAGTATAGTATCAGTGCTGATTCTTAGGAACTTTGGCTAAATCTTAGAGGACTCAAACAAGTTTGTTATGTCATTTGTTAATTAGTCTAACTAATATTTATTGAACAGATATTAAATCAAGTGATATATACTTTCTGCCTTGGTACGCCAGACAATAGGTTATGTGATGGGTAGTTTTCACCTTGGTTGTTCTTATAGCAAATAATAATACCAGGAAATCAAAAGGAATATCTCTTACAACAAAGTAGGCTAATCTTGACATAAAACACTGTACTACTTTTTATAGCCACAAACATTATCTGGTGAAAAACACTTATTAAAGAGACACTTAACCAGTTTTACCTGGTTACAGATAGATGTGGGACCAGAATTAGCGTTAGCTATCATAGCTCTTTCTCAAATAACTAGGCATATTGTTAAGAAAATTAAAATTTTGAATGTACAAGATAATTCTTTTCTAGACATAAGTTTTCAGAGAATATCCCACTTTGCATTTAGATCCAATAAGACCTAAAATCCTGCCCAGGGTCTTCATCATTCTCCCATTCGGCATCATGTATGGTTAACTCATGCAGGCCTGAGTTGGAAGCCCTGTTTGATGCCTACTGACTCTTTGACAGACCCTGGGCAATTTACATAACTTAACTCAGCCTCATGAAATAATAGTACCGTATGCTTTTGCCCTTGCTCCCCTGCAGTTCTTTTTTCAACACAGCAGCCAGACTGATCCCATTAAGAAATTGAACTCAGATCATTTTAAGACTTTGCTCAAAACTCACCAGTGGCTTTTCATCTCACAAAGAACAAAAGTCGGTCTTCATAATGGTCTGCATGGCTATCTGTGATTGGGTAAATGTCTGACCTCATTTTCTATTCCTCTCCTTGTTCACTCTGTTCCAGCCCACCAGCCTTCTTGGTAGGTTTAAAAATTGTCTGGTGAAAAACAGGGTGTAAAAACATGTCTGGTTTGTATCTCCTCAGTACTGTTATTATTTTTGATAATACCCTGAGAGTTTCCATAATCTTCAGAATAAACTCATAATAATAATAATTATAATTATCATTTTATTATGTATATCATGTACCAACATGATGTCATTCAATCTTCATGAACACCCTAAGAGATGGTAATAATACCTAGTGGTTTTGTGGTGCTATCTGGAATCACACTGAGTAGGTTCACATTTTCCTTCCACCAGCTATTGACTTTGGCCAAGTTACTTAATCTCGCTGTGTCTCAGTTTCCTCATATATAAAATGAAATTAAAATAGTAGCTTCTACCTAATAGAGATGTCATGAATTAGTGTTTGTAAAGTAGCTAGAAGAAGGTTGAGCACATAGCATAAGAGTTGCTAAGTATTTAAATAAATATGAATTCTTATTTTTGTGCCTCAGTTTTATTATCTGTAAAATGGGGATAACTATAGAACTTATCTCACAGAATTTTGTGGGAATTAAATGAGATCACACGTGCCAATTATAAAACAGTGTCTGGCCCATGGTAAGCTCTCAATAAATGTTAGCTCTTAATGTTTTTATCATCATAAAGACATGGAGGCTTAGACAGATGAACTAAAATGTGCAAGGTCACACAACTTGTAAAAAGCTGAATTGTGCCTTTGTCCAAGACAATGCATTCAAAGTGGCATTCTTACCCACAACCATGAAGGATTATAAGCATATTTTGTTTGTGAGTCCCCGTCATTCAAGTGAGGAATAAAAATTTTGAGTTTCTTTTTCTTTACATATGATGATGGATGTTTTTGTTGTGTAGTAAGTTTAAAAAAAATACATCTATGTTGTTATGGTTTCCTCTTCTCAAGGTGTTAATGTAGCCTTATTTCCAATCTAGGTTGTAGCTATTTAGATGAAGGAGAGGCATGAGCTCCCTGGAAGCTGGTGGAGATTGGAGATGACCAAATCTCAATTTCTCCTCACATGGAATGTTTTCCTCTACCTTTACCATGACTTCATTCTCAGTTTCCAAACTGCATCACAAAGCACAGGAGTTCTTGCTGGAATGGAGGAGGGTGGCGGTCATGAGACAGTCTTACAGACCACATCCGGGAATACTGATCCATGTGGATGTAGCCAAAACTGTCATACTGATCTCAGGGCTGCAGAGACCTCCCATCCCCTCCTTTTTGGGTTTTTCTTTCTTTTGAGTTTGTGAAGTTCATTTGTGATAGAAGTTAGAGAAATTGTAATATCAATAAGCTGGGTCCCTTCCAGATCATTAACTCTGTGTTTCTCACCCTTCATTTGTTCACCTGCAAAACCCAATAATCAGCTACATCCCGAAAGAAACAGTTATTGCAGAGCAGCTTTGGGTAAGCAAAGGCAGCCAAGTATATGTTTCTGAATGTTTTCATAGGGAAACATCTGCAAAGTGTTTGTGCAGTAGGAATAACACAAGGGTTTACATAACAATTGTGTAGCTTATTTTCTTTTTTGGCAACGAGGAAACACCCATGCAGCAGATTTAAAAATATTTGTGTATTTCTGCTACATTTTCATTGGCAGTGGACAGACAACCACAGTAACTGGGATCAATCAACATTCTATTTTCCAGCTGTTTCACAAAATGTGTAACCAGTCACAAAAATGTATTTGGATCCACCCATACGCATTCCTAACTTTTCCCTTCTGTCTCCTGAAGCAGTCTGCTGGAAAAACTGGTCATATTTTGGATATCCAAATTAAAAATCATTTAAATGGAATGGTGTCTTATTTTATAAAACAAACCTCATAAAAGCAAAAGCAGTATTAAATTCAGAGAAAAAGGAGGCAGTCCTAAGGAATATGTATCTAAAGCAAGCATATGATTTACTAGTAGTATCATGTACTAAACAATTCTGAAAGAGCTGTAAAGTCCTTGTCAGAAACAGAAAATGGAAGAGTCCTCAGTTCAACTCTAAACTGAGGCTAAATGATGTCCTTAGCAAGTAGGAACTCTGTGTACATAAGGAACAGTCATGAGACTAGAAGACGGAAACATGGCTACTTCTCATAATTCTTTGTTTCCCTGTATAAAAAATAAGCATGCATACATAGGGGAAAGTGGAGTAGAGAGATGTGTGGAAGCAGTCACTATAACCGAGAAGCTCATCATTCTAAACCACGTATTCCCAGGTAAAGTGTCTGTGATCGGGTCAATGCTGTGATGCGTGAGATCTGGGGATAGTCCGGTAGAAACACTGTTCAAGGTGCCAGGCCCAAATATTACTGCATCAAACTGAAGTAAATGCCATTTAAGTTGGATTTTTTACATCTGATTATTTGAATATCAAAACGTAACTTGGTCCTGCTACCACCAAAGCAGACGAGGCCTTTGAGTAGAAATGTGAAGACACTGTTTATCAGCTCCACCTTATCTCTGTGGTAATAAGCACATGTTTCCAGCAACCCACGCCAGCTGCCAAACCACAGATTAGACCCAGAGTCACTAGTTCACAGTGGGATCCTAAAGCCCAAAGACGAACAGCCTAGCCTAGAGCTATTTACCAACAAAGACCAATTATTTAAGTGAACTATTAAGTAACTGAATCTATATCCCCGAAAGTTGTAGGCAGATTCAGAACAATAAAATCAAACAGAAAATGAGTCACTGAAAAGTAGAAACCATTTTTCCAATGTGAAACTAGGAGAAATGAAATTTTAAACATTTTTAATGCGATTTTGTTATTAGATCTATGAATGTTCCCTGTATTCTTAGTAATTTAGAGCAACTAAAGTTACCTATCAATTCCAAATAAGTTAAATTATGTTATCTTCTGTGTATGTAATGAGTTGGTTTCAACAGAATAGTATTAATATAAATTAAATTCCCTACTCCCTTCTCTTTTCTGCCTACCATCCTCCTTCACCAATAATTGTACAACAGATTTAGAGAGATCTTGCAACCTTGGGTGCCTACAGGGACCAGTCAGGTGACAAAAGAGTTAACCAGGCCTGGAAGGGACTGTGTTGTACTGGACATCACATGTGTCATCGAAGAGGGTGAGCTGATTTAGCTTGATCACTTGTTGCTTTGCAGATATTTGGATATTTGATACTGTATATGGTATATAATCTGGCAAAAAGGGTTTTTTCAATCCAGGATCATAGAAGCTCAAAAATTAATCAAGAGAGTAGATTCAACAGTGTGAGTGTGGGGGATGGTGGATGAAGTGTTTGATTTTGCATCGCTTGGAAATAATAACAAGAAGAAATCCTTCTTTATATTGGAGAGCACAGAGTAGACAAGACCAGTGCGTGGCATTTCCTGCCATGACATGCGGACCACTTCATGGTACGTCAGAAAGGAACTGAGACAGATCAAGGCCAAAAAATAGAGCTCTCCCTCACACATACTAATGTCTTGTGGAATTAAACGTCTCTTCAATGACCAGATGGTTGAGCAGGACACGTGAAAGGAGATTCTGAGTCCAGGGGCCCAGGCAGGGCCTGGGGAGGGGGGAGTCCTCCTTCTCTGTGACTCTGTCCTCTACTGCTCACCTCTAGACCTGGGTTGGGGCTCCCACCCCATCTACCTGACAAGGCCTGGTCAGGCCTGAACCCCTGAAACCCACAAAACTGGGTGGCCCCAAGAGCTGGAAACTCAGGATACCCCAGATGCTCAGGGCCCCACTGTCTCTGGGGAGCTCTGTGGAGCAGATCCCCTCATTAATATATGAAATTCCTCCTCCCTTCTCTGTCTTCCCTCAATTATGCCCCAGCCACCTCTCCCAGTCCCCAGAATCTCCTACAGAGCTGGTGGGTGGCCCCCTGGTTTCCATATGTATTTATAATGAATTCAACTGTATATATGTACAGATATCTTTTTTTTAAAAATTTAAATACTATGTATACACTGATGATTCCCTCATTTATAACTCTTTCTCCTGATCTCCAAAACTTGGGTATCCAGCTATCTTCTCAACTTCTCTAAGTAAATGCCTAATTGGAACTTCAAACTTGACATTTCCAAAACAGGAATATTTTTCAACACAAACTAGAATTGGCTACATAATTTGCAAGGCCAGTGCAAAATTAAAATGCAGGACCCCTTGTTCAAAAAGTAGGAAAAAATGCCACTCAGTATTAAAACATAAAGCTTTTTCCTTTTCTTTATGCTCTCTCTCAACTTGTCATGGTATTTTTTCATTTGCTTTTTTTACGTCATAGTCTTTGGAATACATGGAAGTAGTCATGCCTGAGTACAGACCATCACAGGGCCAGCAGAGGTGGCAGCAGCAGGAATTAGAGGCAGTGTGTGAGTCCAGACAGGATAGTCAAGCCAGGCATCTCTCATTCTCATGGGTTGCTGCCTTTTCCAAGGGTATTGCAGCCTCCAGTCTGCATTGTGCTAGGTGTCTGGGTGTGCAATGGCCCAGGGAAGCTGTAGGGTAAGCATGCATACTGGAGTAGAAGGTCTCAGAGGTCACTGGGGGAGCTGGGGCAGGCAAGGCCAGGCAGGGCCTGGGGTATCAGCTAAGAACCCATCCCGCGGAAGAAAGGTGTCAGCAGGAGGCATGAAGACATGTGAGTTGAGGCTCCAGTGTTCCAGTGGACTTCATTTACAAAACACAAAATCAGGATCTTTAAAAATGCTCTTCCCCAGAATTTTCTCCTCAGATGTCACCTCCTTAGAAATTCTGACTAACCTGTTTGAGATGCTTTTTTGTCTGACACCAAATGTGTGGTGTCTTTTCTCACACCAAAAACCAGTTTTCCAATTCTCTGAAACCAACTGGTGTATGTCCAACAATTCAATTCTGACACAAACTATCCAGAGTCAGTCCAGAGTCATAATACCTGTAGAAAAGAACCCACAGGTGGAAGGGCTCAATCCCACAAGACTGCCTTTCACTTCAGATGCCAGTTGCAGTCCCAGGCCACCTATCCTTCTGACGGACCAGCTGTAAACTGGAGCTTCCCATGACCTCCTCCTTAGATTAACCGTTGACAGGTCTCAGGAAAACACTGAAGTGTACTGGTTTATTATAAAGGCTACAAATGAACAGCCAGATGAAGAGATGCATAGGGCAAGGTCCAGAAGAATCCAAAACACAGGAACTCCTGCTCCCATGGGGTTTGGGTGTGGACCCCTCCTAGAGTGTGGTTATGTTCCCCAACCTGAAATATCTCTGAACTTCTTTGTTCAAGAGTTTTAATGGAGCCCACTCTCCAGCTCTCCTTCCCCATCCTGAAGGTAGGTGGTGGGGCTGAAAGTTCCAATTCTCTAATCACTTGGTATTTCTGGTGACCAGCCACAGCCTGAGGCTACCTAGGTACCCCATCCTAAGTTCCCTTATTGGTATAAAGTCAAGTGTGACTGACAGTTGCTCAAGGTGAATAATGAAAGACATTCCAGTCTCTCAGGAAATTCCAAGGGTTTTAGGAGCTCTGTGCTAGGAACTAGGGGCAAAGACCAGATATATTTTTGAATTATACCACAGCTATCTAAAATAGGAACTTGCATTATTCTCTTTCCCTTTCTTGGCTTTATTTTCCCTCCTCACATTTAGCATAACTTTTTATTAATAATTCATTTGTTTCTATATGTATATTTTCTGTATTCCCAAGTATAATACTAGCTCTAAGAAGTCAGAAGCTTTGACTCTTACCAAACCTTTTAACCCCAGTGCCTAGATCAAGAGCACATAATGAGCTCTAAATAAGTATTTGTTGAATAAAAGAATATATAAATATGGCTGTATATTTAACCTAAATTTTCAGAATAAAGAAAAATTTGCTTATACACAGAAGTGACTAGATTAAAAATTTCATATTAGGTAGAATTAGGACTTGTTTTTAGCAATTAAATTCAGTTATATGTTATATTTGCCTACTTGACTCTTCACTATTTAATTTATAGCCACTATATCAACATCGTTATAAATTACTATAAGTACTACTTCAATAGCCTTGAACAGTGGTTTACATTATATGCAAGATATTGTATTAGTTTTCTTTTGCTGCTGTAACAAATTACCACAAACTTAGTGGTAGCACAAATTTCTCATTTTATAATCTGGAGGTCAGAAACCGGAAATGGGTCTTTGTGAGCTAAAATCAAGGTGTTGACAGGACTGCATTCCTTCTGGAGGTTCTAGGAGACAATCTGTTTCCTGAGTTTTCCTAGCTTCTAGAGACTGCTTGCATTCTTCATCTCATAACCCTCTTTCCTCCATCTTCAAAGCCAGCAATGGTAGGTTGGGTCTTTCTCAACTTGCATTTCTCTGGTTTACTTTTCTGCCTTCCTCTTCCATTTTTAAAGAGTCATGTGATTAGATTGAGCCCACCTGGATAATCTAGGCTAGTCTCCTCATACCAAGTCTACAAAGCCCCTGTTATAAGGTAACATTCATAGGTTCTGAGATTAGGACTTGGACATCTTGGGGGTCCAGTATTCAACCAACCAAAGGTGGTCATTAGGGTTAGTACCTGATGAATTCTTTTTTATAAATAATTTTTGAAAACCTTAGAAAAAGTGTTAGCAAGTCAGACGACTACAGCAGTGAGGCAGCTAAACAGAGCCCACCAAGATCTGTGGGTCTTGGTGCACAGGAGTGCATGTGTCCCAGCCGAAGGGTCAGCAGTGTTTCAGTTCCATCAATTGTTGCCATGCAGAGATGTGAGCCCAGGGTAGTCAGTTCCCTCACTTTTTGAAGACAACCTGGAAATGAAAATTTATATAGTGAACCCACACATTTTTGTAATGTTGGCAGCATGATGCTTTTCAAAACTCTGCAGGCTGAAACAAGACATTTCTGCAGTCTGACCCTGACCCCTGAGCTCCAGTGTGCTGCTTCACTTTTGGATGGCCAAGAGGAGCCCTCCCCTGTTAAGCTCTCCAGCGAACTTTTCATAGGCATGTAGTATATGCCTGCCTAGTGAGTTATGTTCCACATGTTAGGAGCTAATGTTGAAAATTTGGATTCATCAGCCAATGTCTATCTTTTGTGGCATGATATTATTTGGAGTTCATTTATACATTGTTACATGGAATGAATATGTATTGCTAGACAGACATTTCATCAAAACAATTTTGTGTTATTTACTCACTGAAGAATATTTAATAAGTATTTATTGAGCAAGTTCCTCCCTATGTGAGGCACTACGGAGGGATATGACAATAAATCAGAGTCCCTTTCTTCAAGGAACCTGTCATCAAGGGCTCAGATTAAAAATTTTGACAAAGACTATTGAACTTCTCGGGCGGCAGGTGGGGGATAGTTTACTTCTTTTGAGGAGAATTGAGTTGAAGACTTGAAATAAAGTATATTTAAGTTAAGCTTTAAAGGATGGATACTAAATACTCCACTTCTCTTTTTCTTGTAATTTTTTTTGTATAACTTAACAGTTACGTTAAGATGGACCTAACTGCATAATGATGTCTAGACATGTGATTAATGAATGAAGTTTTTAAAAGATGTATTAACAATGAAAAATGAGTAACTGATCAAAGAAATTAATGTTAACCCACGTTTTCCTTATACAGCTTTAGGAGTGCCTAGATAGATGGAAAATATACTGTATTGTCTTAGTACTTGAACCAGAAGTAAAAGTTAGAATAGGTAGGTGCTAGCACAGTGAGAAATGTTGAATGTGATGGGCAAACCAGCTGAACAAACAGGCTGGAAATTTGTTTTATGAAACTCACCTTACAGAATTTCACCCAATAAAACACATGGACATGCAGTAGTAATTTTTTTCTGTGTCTATGTATCATCACAAAAGGCCCTTTTTAATCATATTCTGGGTGCACATTTGGTCCCATTTGAACACAATTTATGAACACTTACTTTCTTATTTGAATTCTGCCTTTTGACAAAATGGGCAAGAATCCAAGCATGGTTAACTGTTAGTCTAATACATCTAGACCTGAATCTTAATGCAAAACAACTCAAATTCACCAGAACTCAACATACCATGAAATTGTAACCTTTTATTTTATTTGGTTGTCCTCAGTATAATTCCATATCCTTTTCAAATGTAAAAATAAATATACTTGAACATAACGGAAAGGAAATACAAGTCATATAACAGCAACCATAACAAAAATCTCAGACTTCATTTTCATCGTAAAAAAACCAATAAAACGGGAGTTAGAAAACCCATGTTTCTTTAACCTGTTGATTCCTCCTTCTATAAGGTTATCCCCAGAAGTCTGCATGCTACCACTTTTCCCAGCTCAGACATAGATTTGGCCAGAAATGAATTAATTCATTGCTGCTTTGCCAAATAGGCATTTAAACATTTTTTTCCTCTCATTCTTTCCTTTAGCTTCCAAGGCATCTGTGAATGGAGTTAGACACAAATCCTTTGTAGTCATGGTCTGCAAATTTTGTCTGTTGAGAGCAACACAACTAAGTTAAAATGCCATTTGGACAATTTAGTGTGTATCACTACTATTTCCAATACCAGGTTAATTTCCCTCCAAAAGATTTTTGTATGTCCAGCATCAAATGCTGACTGGACAATGTTTGCTCAGTTTCCTGCTTTCAGTTTAGTTTGCATTTTATCACAGACAGGTGTTCTTGAACTTTGTCTGCTTGAAATGTGTTGTTCTCGTAATCTTACTAGAACTGTCTGTATTTTTAAGCCATAGGACTTCATAGGACTGTTTTGCCTTCAGTAATAAGTTGTATATTTTAAACAAATGAATATCCATGTGTTACTTGTTCTTCCTGCATTTACTGTTTTTAAAAATAATGATAACTGTTGGACTGTTGTTTATCCATCCTCAGCTACTTCGTTAAAGCTGACTAGAGCCATCTGAAGATCACAGTCCTTGAGTAGATCTACTGCAGTGGCAGGATTTAGCCAATTTACCAAACTGTAGTTTGCAGATTCTGCTGTTGCCTGCTAGTGTAGACAATCTCTTTGAAGTTGGAATCCCTAGGGACACGTTCGAGAGGGTGCTGAGTTGCTTCAAATAGTATCATATTTAACACCAGAAAAAAATCCATCGTGAAGGAGCTGGCAGTGCTGTACTGCTGTGCTGAGATGCTTTTTCTGAGAGAGTAGCATTTCGATAAAAGGACAGAATAACAATGTACTGTATTGATTTAACGTGGAAGACAACAGTGATTCTTGCAATTTTTTTTTGTTTTGTTTTCTTGTCGATCTTTTACACTTGAGCACTGTTTCCCTGTTTTTCCACTGTGAGCCCAGATTGGATTAAATCATGTGGGAAGCTCAGTTTCTTAATTAATTTCAGCCTGCTTTTGAAAGGATCAACTCAAATGATAGAAACTCATCAAACTTCTGCTTGCAAATGCTCTGGCTGGCTTGGTTAGTCAACCTTCATCATTTAAGGGCTCCAAGCCTCATTGCTTATTGGTATATACATGAGACAGAGTTCATGGATATCAGGTTTCAGTGGGGAAAAAAATCTTAAGTGTTCCAATGCAACAGCACAAACACACATACAGATTTTTATGAGGTATAAATGGATCATAAATTGAGGCCTCGGAAAACTCAGTAATCAATTTAATATAAAATGACATACAATTTATTTCGATCAATTTGCCTTATTTGCTTTTTTTTTATTTCACTTTTTGTTTTAAAGAGCTGTTCAAGGAGGTGCTTGTTAAAGGAGTCTTTTGGCAGGCTGTTCCCCCAAACTATAGGAAGAAGGGGAAAGTAAAATGGAGATGGCAGAAGCGGAGTGATGCGTTTAAATTGACTGACAACATCATTCCCTATTATTACTACCTTGTAGACTGCCAAAGGACTAATGTACTTCAGACATCTAATGTAATTAATTCGGGACCACAAATCTGACTCACAAATCTATGTGTGGATTCAGCAGGAAAAAGAAAAATACGATCCGAAGGAGAAAAAAAAATCTTTTTGCACGGCTACCTCTAATTTTAAACAGGGTATAAATTAAACATTCTTTGATAATAATATGCAATGACAGCATAATCATATGCTAACATTTAATCACCTTTTATATATAATATTACCCTGATTCTTCTTTAAAATTTTATGTTGTATATTGCTGTACATTTTTCTTGCTGATTGATTCTCTTTATTACTACTGATTTTATTTATGCCGCTAATTTTTTTTTCCTAAGCATATATTTTAATGAGTAGTTTTGTTCGGCTAACGTCTACAGAATAAGAGAATTCAGCACACCTGCCTAAATAAGATGCTTGAGATCACTGAGGAAAGAAATTGACATTTTACTTTACCCTCAGCATGGAGCCAGGGGCAAAGTTTGATCTGAAAACTTGCAAATTAACCAAAACTGTCACTCAGGAGTTATGGGCCTGAATGCTGCAAAATATGTTCTTTGAAGTCCTCATTTCAGCAAAATTATTAAAAACTTTATATCTAATTAAAATTGTAACTGCATTCCCATTTTTCAAAATCTCTATATCCTCAGGGCCAATTGGGATGAGTGAATTTGCACCCCCCTCTCTGCAGCAGGCTGAACTGCTCCTACAGCAATATCAGATCATTACCATCTCCCCAGCTGAGAGGGAGCAGCCATTATCATGCAGCATTATTAATCTTCTTGTCTTATCAACTTGCAAATCACAAGCCATCGAGCCTTATGGCATGGTTCTGGGTCCATAGTTATTCATTTTGTAGGTCTACCTAGCCTTTGAGTCTCCTTAATCACCTGAAGATTGTCAGTCTCTTACCTTGGCCTGCCCCCGTGGCCCTTCTCAGCTTCTGTGAAAAGTCCAGGATGTTCTCTCTCTTTCAAAATAGAAAAAAAAAAGAAAGACAGAAAAAGACTTTTTTGTTTAAAAAAGGGAGAGAGAGAGTGCATGAGAGAAGAGAGACAGTAAGGAGGATAAATTTCATTAATGGATGTGAATTAACATCCTACTGCCAAGAGCTGACCCTTTCTCCTGACATGTATGTCTAAGTCATTCTTGTCACTCTTTCCCCCATTAATATTCTGAAAAAGACAGTGCATTGAAGAGAATAGAATAAGATAGTTCCCTTAAACAGGCACTGTTGACCTTAGGTTGGGGATTTTTCTTTAATTTGCTTTTCTTAAAAATAAAATATTAATCATATTGGGAAAGGAGAGCAGAGTTCCTCTCCATTTTTTTCAGTATATTCCATTTCTAATATTGCATTCATTAAATTAAGTCATTGAACATTTTGAAGATTTTTAAGTGCCAAAGGAAGATAGAAATGTAATTTCCAAGGGAAAGTCGATGCGACAGGCCGAGGTACCCTTGTGACAACTCCTATTTCTGCCAACCTCAATGTACATGCCACAAACACTGGTCTTTTGGGATCTTAAATGCCTCCTGATCATTTTAATATTTTAAGTTTTTAATTTCACCAAAGTGCAATACTCCAACCTGATTTTCAGCTCTTAGCAAAAATTCAATCACAGGATCTTCAGAGCCAGTCAGATGTTATGATTGCTGTTGTTAAAGATCTTAGCTTATGATTTTGGGTTGGTGATTGCATTTGTGAGAGACACAACATAAACTAAAGCAGGTATGTCACCTAGACTTTTAGAATAATGAAGACATATTTAAGTTCACATTGCTATGTAGGGATTCTATTAGCTATCACTGTCATGTGTAATGATAACATTATACCTTTGTAATTAAAATCATTTTGCCCTGCAAAAATAATATTATATGCCTATAATCACCTGGAAAGAACCTTTGCCCTTCTGTCATTTCAAAAAGAAGGTCATTTAGATGAGAAACTGTGATATGAATTTGGAAAGGTCTTTATCATCTCTGGAGGCCCAGGTTAAAAGTGCGACTTAACAATACTTGTGAAATGAATTTGACGATAATGATGAAACCCTGAGTATGTGTTAGTACACATACTTCTCTTAATTCTTTAAAATGCAACTAATTAGAGACCTGGCCTCAAAAGAGCAAAGGTCTATACTTTAGAATTAAGATATATTTATAGCTTTTCCTAAGGATCCTGATATTTTCAGGAGGCATAAAACCCCTACGCATTATTTATGATTTGAGCTGAATTTGAAATGGCTAAATTAGTGAGAAGGTAAATTTACGTTCTTAAATAAAAGTGTTCTTTGGCTTCTCATTTAAATTGTCCTAGATCTCACAGGAAAGATTGCTGTTAGCTTTAGGACTTGCTTAGCTAAGTGTGAAGTAGAATAATTTGCCAGTGTGTTTAATTTAGTAAGATAGCCCATCAGGAAAATTCTTCCCCAATTCTCTAATTTTTCTAAGGATCAGGTGGTTTTACATTAATTAATTGAAAAATAAACACCATTTCCTTTCATCAGGTTGAACACAGTCTTAAGGGAAAGTAGGATGACCAGAATTTAGTGAAAAGCAAAAACAAACAAGCAAAACCACAGAAATCTGTGTCCACAGGGCTATTGGGTAGGAGCTAGCTACCTTTAGGCTACTATCATTTGTAAATTCTAGTATCTCCTCGTAACAGTAACTCTGGTTTTCTTATTCGTATCACACTAAACATAAGCTCCTGGTATCATGACATGCACTACTTGTATACCCACTTGCTGCTAATTGAATTTAATTTCTCATGGAGAACTATATTCAGCTCCTGAATGATAGATAACACATGTTGTGATGCTATATTTCAAAGGAATTATGTTAGCTTTTTTTGTCCTCTGAGGTATGGATCAGCAATTATTCATTCAACAAACATTTATTTATTTGGTGCATACCATGTGCCAGGCACTGATTCAAGACAGAAGATAGATCAAAAAACAAAAAAAGACCTCCACCCTTATGCAGCTAACATTCCAGTGAGCAAAGACAAACAGTAAACAATAAACACAGTGTATAAATTGTATTGTATTTTAGAAGGTGCTAAGTGCTCAGGTAAAGAAGGAAACAGAGAGAGGAAGAGGCAGTTGGGAATCCAAGAGTGTGTAATGGAGGGTGGAGGGGAGAGGAAGAGAATGATTGTTGTATTAAAGTAAGAGAGGAAAAAGTGAGGAAGTCAGCCACACGGAAATCTAGAGGAGAAGCGTTCCAGGCAAACAGAACACCACTGGAGTATTTGAGCAGAGGAGTAACATGTTTTAAGTTATATTTTAAAGGATTAGTCAAGTTCCTGTGTTGAGAAGAGCTTGTGGGTATAAGAGTAGTGACCAAGACAAGGCAAAGCTTGACTAAACTTTTGGCAGATTGTTAACCTGATTATAGATGCCTCACCTCCCTTTTCTTAGAGCATTTACTTTAGAAAATTTGCAGTTGCCAGTTCTCTCTCTGACCCTTTGAGATGTAAATCTTTTCTCAGCCTTTTGCTAGTTTTACAGCCCAGGAATGTCTTTCTTAAGGATCTGGGGGCCATCTCTTTGAAATTTAATCATGAAGAAGATGGTGTCCTTATCTCCCAGTCTCTGTGGGAGGGTACGAGCCTAACTGGCTTAGCAGCAATTAGCAAACACAAAATAATCACACTGACAGCCTGCCCCCTAAGGTTTTCCACTTTTCTGCCAGCTCATTCTAGTGCTTAAATATCCTTCTGCCTTTTGTTTCAGCGGTGTTGAAGTTGAGTTCAGTATTCTTCCCTACTGTGGTAGTCTTGAGTAAAGTCTTATTTGTCTTTTAAAATAATTTTCAGTGATTTTTTTTTCTTTCATAATTCAAGCAGGAAAATGTATTGGCTTATCTAGGCAAGGGATGATGGTGGCTTAGAGGTGGATGATAGTAATCAGAATATACTAGTCTTTACACATAGGATTGGCTGGCAGAAGGAATATGGAGTGTGAGAAGGGGGAGGAGTCAGGTCTATCTCCTCCAAAGTTTTTGGCCTCAGTGACTGGAAAGAAGGGATTGCTATTGCTATGATGAAGTAGATTATGGACTAAGCATGTCAGAATGCTCATCTGAATGCATCTTCAGTTCTTGTACAATTGAAGGAAAGCATTTAACTCTTCATACCCTCAAAAGCAACAATTTCTCATCATAGTCACATATTCATACAAAACATTCTTACCATTTTTGTTCTAAAGGAAGAAATGCATTGCTTTGGGTGACTCAAAATGCTTATTTTTACTAGATTTAATGCCAGGAATAATTCTGTTTACTTTTTATTGTGGTTCATATAATATGTACAAAAGACTGGATACAATGTATTACCTGTTTAAAGAATAATAAAATAAACATTTGTTTTCTCCTCACATGGGTTAAGAAACAGAACATTATCAATAACTTTGAGGACCCCTTTGGGCCCCTCCTAGTCATATTTTCCTTCCTTCCACACTGAGGGAACCAATATTCTGAATTTTATGTTGGTCCTTCTTTTGCTTTATTTCCTAAGCAGTTTCAGCAGTGTAGTGGATGCTGTGGTGTGCCACCCAAATCAAACTTTCAGGACAAAGGCATTTAGTCCATGTGCTGCCAGGAGTGTCAGCTGATGACAGCTCACACGTGTGTTCCTCTCCAGGAAGTGCTGGGCCTGCCAAGGGAGAACAGAAACCATATGCGACAAGACAGCATGTACAGGAGGGGGCCGGGAGAGTACTGGGGGGACTGAGCCCTGAGTATGCTGAACCATTGCAGGTAGGCTGTAATGCAGGATATGAAGAGTTTATCAGTATGAAAGCACTTACTTGTGATAGAGGAAATAACATCCTGGCAAGAAGCCCAGGAGGATGTGAGGCTCTTTTGGAAGCCCTTAATGATGACCTACACTCAGTGAAGTAGAAATACCAGAGTGCAATGGCAGATGGTAGAGGAAGGGACCGAAAGACTTCCAAGGGACCAAAAGAGGGCACGTAGAAGGGATGGACTTACGTAAGGTAGGAAAACTCATCAGCCAACTATGTTCCAAAGGAGAGCTTAAAGCACAGCCTATTTATCAGAGTAATAATGTGCTTGTGATGGGCGTGACAGAATTATTGAGAGTTTTGGGAGATAATCTCTAGAGGCCAGGGCTGATGGTGGAGATGATGTTGCAGAACTGGGCTTTCTCATACTAGCAGAGATAACAAGCATTTAACTACCGGAAAGGAACTGGGGCAATTATTGTGATGTGTAGCAAGGTTGGAGTAGTAAACAAAACAGGACAACCTGCGAAGAGCACAGTGTTCTTAGAGGCAAGGTTGATGAACAGCCAATAAGAGTGGTGCTCAACTTATATAACCAAGAGAAATCAAGGGTAGGTGATCAGGAGGTTGAAAACCTACCTTAATAAAAAGGCACAAGCTCTTGCCAGTTTTCAGACTTGAGTTGGATCTCACATGCAGAATCCACTGACTGAAGAAGCTGAGTCCCACACGGTAGGAATCTGCAACCCATGACAAGCATATACAGAAATAATTCTCCCAGTTCTTCCACCTGGCATCCATAGCCATTTACTCAGGGAAAGGAGAAAATAAGACACTTCGAGGACTGTTGGACACAGGATCTGAATACACATTGATTTCCAGGGATCTAAGGCATTATAATGGGTCCCCTGCTGGAGGGGGGACAAATGTAGGTCAATAATAAGTAGAGCTGTGGCCTATAGCTGACTCTCAATGTGTCTACTAGGTATATGAACCCACCTCATGATATGTCCTAATTCTTGGAGTGTGTAGCTCCCAATGTATAACTTGGTGGTCGTCAGAACCCTCGTATTGGGTCCTTGGCTTATGTGTGGGGTTAGAGCTATGATAGTGGGAAAGGCCAAGAGGAAGCTTTTGTATCCTAGCCCTCACCCTCTTTGGCCAAATAGCAGATTAAAAGTATATTGCATTCTTGGGAGGCTGGCAAAGATTTGTGCCACCTATTAAGACATAGAGGGGTGGTGGTGATCATCATACCTCATTTAACTCACCACTCTGATTCCTACAACAACCTGGCAGATCATGGCGGATAACAAAGACCACTGTAAGCTCCAGAGCAGCTGCTCTCCTCTGTGTGGTATTTTGTAGCACCTGTTGCAGCTGCTGGGCTGGTATTTTTGCTACCGTAGATCAACACTGCCTCAGATACGTGATATGTAGTCATTGATTTGGTGAATGTATCCTTTTTCATCACTGTCAGGGAAGAGAATCAAAGTAGTCTGCATTTATGTGAGATGGAAATAGTGTCTGTCTGCTTGTGGCCATAACAAATTACCACCTTCTAGGTGACAACAGAAATTTATGTTTTCACAGTTCTGGGGGCTGAAAGACCAGGATGGAGATGCCAGCAGGGTTAGTTTCTGGTGACACTGTTCTTCCTCACTTGCAGAAGGCTACCTTTTATTGTGTCCTCAGATGGCTTTTCCTCTGTGTGTGCTCACCCCTGGTATCTCTTTCTCTTCTTAGAGAAATTCTGTTCCACAGTATATCCAGGCTCTGGGGCAACAAGCCCTGCTCCTTGCACCATATGACCTTTGTAGTATTGGAGGTATCCTTGGTGAGAAAGGTTACCATGTGGACTTTAATGGCAAGTCCCAGCAAGAGAATCACAATGTAGACCCCTAGGGATCTGGAATGATATCATGCCATCTGCATCAGAAAAGTATAAACAATTAGAAAAATATCTCCTTGAATGCTAGTGGGTCCTGGTAGAGATGGAGCATTTGATCGTCGAGTATTAAGTAATCATGCAGCCTGAACTGTCCAACATGAGCTGGAGTACTCTCAGACCCACACAGTAATGAGGACCAGAAGCAATCAGTTTTAAGTTGGAAGTGATACATTAGAGATTTTGTACAAACAGGACCGAAACACACAAGGAAGCTGAATGAACACATGGCCCAGACACCCGTATCATCATCACCTTTGCACAAATGCTTCTTCCTCAGTTCCTGCCTATGACAGCACAAGGGTGAAAAGTTCCTTATTACCAGCAGGTGAAAGCAGGAAAAGGCCAAGCCTGGTTCATAAATGTATGCAAACTGGAAAATGGATTGCTGCTCAGCTTCAGTCCCATTCACAGGTGGACTGGAAGACAGTGCTGATGAGAAATTATCACTGAGCAGAGCTTTGGTTAGAGAATTGGGTAATTCACTTTGTGGAGAAAGAGAAGTAACCTGAGATTTAAAAAAATATTCATGGACTTATGAGCAAATGATTTGAATCATTGGTCAATAACCTAGGAGGAAAAAAAATGAAAAATTTGGGACATGGAGGACTAGGAAAGGAGCCTGTAGATGGACCTGTGGGAATGTGCACAAAGTGTAAAGATTTTGATGTCATACATTAATGCCCAGCAGAGAGTATCCATATATAAGGACTAAACAAATAAGCAGACAAAATTACTTATCGGTTGACATTAGCCATCCTCTGTCATCATCAGTATTCCCCAATGCTGGTACAATGGGCTCAAGAGTGGAGTAGCTATGGAGGTGGTGTGGAGGATAAGCTTGGGTCAACAGTATGGGATCACGCTCAACAAGGGTGAGCTAATTTCTTGTGCTTATTAATGTACAACCTAGCAACAGGAGAAATTACAGTATTGAGACTCTGAGATAGTACCATCCCTCAAGGAAATCAACAGGCCACTTTGTGGCAAGTGATTATATTAGAACATCCTAGAAGGGGCAGGATTTATGTATACTGGAGTTGACATATATTTTGCATATGTGTTTATCTTTCCTATAATTTCACCTCCCATCATATAAGGCCTCACAAAGTGTTTGATTCACTGACGTGTGATTCCACATATCTCCTTGGAGTAAGGGATTACAAAGAATGTGTAACAGTGGGCAGGTAACCACGTGATCCAGTGGTCCTTTGTATACAGCCAGTCTGATAGAGTGATGGTACCACCTTCAAAGGGGCAGTAAGATACTGTCTTATAGATGATACCTGGAAAGGTGGGTCTCCATCCTCAAGAATGTAGTGTATTGCCTAAATCAACAATCATTATTTGATGCAGTGTCTGCAATAGGTAGATGTAAGACTTCTTATATGACATAGGCAAGGAACACACATGCCACCCAGTTGATCCACTGGCAGGCTCTTCTCACACTCTCCTGTCTAGTTTTGATGGTAAATGAACAAGTGAGCCAGCCACAGCCTGAGAAGGGCGTTATGAAAAGAATCTCAGACTCTTTTGGGTTAAGAGTCGGAGTCGCTCCACCACGCATGTCACCTAGACCAGCAGTGGTGCTGGCTGAGGATAAGGGGACTCTACAGTGGGCGTAGAGGAGAAAGACAGTAAGTACAAGTTGTAGCCTTGGGTCCTCTTAAGTAACAAGGACTATATTTCATCTCACTAAGTGTTGTCTTAAGTTTCCCGAGAAAAGAGAGGAAGCCGATTCTTAGAGATGGGGTTTCCAGTTGGGATGAACAAAGCAAATGGGCTTTAGTGGTATAAGGGGTATCCTGTAGTTTAGTGAATGCTTTGATGTGTCTGCCAGATCCCTCTTCAGGACTTAGGCGCTAATTCTTCCAGCTGCGGGGAAGGTCGGCTGCTGATAGCTTACAGCTATGTGGTTTTCAGGGAAATACCATTGGCTGGCGGAAGCTGCCTCACACAAGTTTTTACCCAAAGGGAAGCCTGCATCCAGTGTCCAAACTATTCCATGTAGGGTACAAAGGCTTAATCCACCTGCTTCAGTTCAGGTCCACTCAACATGGCCACCCCAACTCCAGAGCTCCCTGTAAAATTGATAGATGCTTTTTTCCCCAACTGCATCACAGGTCAACTTCTCCTTTTCCCTAGTCATGCTTCCCTTAGTCCCTTACAAGTTTTGTTTCTGAAATGACTTTCTTGTGAACTTCTGCATGTGTTCTCATCCGAGTCTGTTTTCTCATGAAGTCAAGTGAAGACACCATCAATAATCAAACTCTCATACAACAGGTCATTTAGCTTTGCTTGATTTTGGGCTTAATATGAATGTATTCTTACAGTTTGCAGTCCTTTGTGCTGTGCTTCTTTCACTTACTGTTATAGACTTGAGATTCATCAATGTTGATACATGTAATGATATCCCATTCATTTTAACTACTGTGTAAAATCCATAGACTGCAAATACTACATAATTTATTTTTTCTGCTACTGATGGGCATCTGTTTTTTCCATTTTTATTTTGATGTTATAAACAATGATACTAAAAATATTTTTGTACCTGTGTCTTAGTATACATATGAGTTTCTGTAAAGTATAACACTCATTTTGCCCAAACAATAATAATTTTGGATTTAGATTGACAAGTAAAGTATGAAACCCAGTAAGTTTCAGCCAGCATCAAGGTTATGTAGATTTTAGAAGGATAAGGGCAGCCAACAAAGCATATACAGCAACAGGATAGTAGTGGTCCCATGACTTTCAGAAGTTGCTTCCCATGCTACTAATCACTTTGTATTCAGGGAACATGTAGTCAGAGAAGAAGAGGCTGAATGTATGTGGATCATTTAAGATAATGATAGCCATCAGATTTAGAGTCCTTTCATCATTTATACCTTGATAGTCATGGGACCCCCTAAGGGATATGTGACTGTCTCATCCTTTTTTACAGCTACATGTCAGTTGTCCAATCTTAATGACCATGTGCTTTTTAGCTTAGTACGTAGCAAGTTCATCAGAATTCTTTTTCATCTTGAACCTTGTACACTTTTATATATTTTTTTGTGTTAGTGTTTCAGAGAATTTGAATAAGGGTCAAAACCTCCCCCATCCCTGATGCTGAGGGAAAGACTACAATCCAGTTGTTCATACTGTCCATAAATATGCATAAGAATAGAATTGCTTGTCCAAGAGTTATGTGCATGTTTGTCTTTGTAGGTCCCACCAAACTTTCCCAAAGTGAATGTACCAATTTTCATTTTCATCAGTATCGGATGAGACTTCTTTTGCTTTATGTCTTTGCCAACTCTAGGATCATCAGACTTCTTAATTTTGTCAATTGAGTAGCTATAAAGTATTCTTTTTGTATAGTTTGAACTTTCATTTACGTTACTTATCAGTAATGAAGTTGAGCAGCTGTTCGTATGTTCATACACTACTGCGATTTCTCAATGTGATAGGCCTGTTCATACTTTTTGCCCAATTCTTTGTACGATTATTTATTTCTTACTGATTTTAGGAGTTCTTTACATCATGGGAACTAATCCTTTATCAGTATGTAATGAAGATACACTAGTTTACCATTTGTCTTTTTCCTCTCTTTATCATGTTTATTTTAAACTCGTGGAATTTATAGTCTTTATTCTATGATTTGTATTTAATATACCCTTTTCTACCCCAAAGGCATAAAGATATTTTCATGTGGATTTATATACAATTTTAATCTATTCATTATTGATTTTTGAATTTTGATGTGTGCACAAGGTTGTGATACTACACACAACACACACATACACACAATTGTCCCCTCAAAATTTTCTGACTAACATAGCTTTTACCACTGGTCTGTGATGTTCATTTTATTCTGTGCTGTATGTCAAGTTTCATATATAGTGGAATTTATTGATAGAATTAGAGGTATCATATAATTTTATCTTTTTTAATGGAGGTACTGGGGATTGAACCCAGGACGTCATGCATGCTAAGCATGTGCTCTACCACTAAGCTATACGCCTTCCCCCCAGTTTTATCTTTTAACATGTTAATCTGGAGGTAAACTACTTTCTGCTTTTGAATTAAACTCAAATTGGTCATACCTCTATCCACTTTGTACATTATGCAAATTAATTTGGTAGTGTTTAGGAATTTTGCACCTGTGTTCATGAGTGTGATAGGCCTATAGCTTTCCTAACTTGAATTATCTTTAATTTAACTGTCTAAATAGTGAAAACTTCATGAAGGGAGAGTGTTTTCCTTTTTGAGTGTTGGGGAGAATGTGGAAATAGGGAAATATCTATGCTTTTATGTCAGACTTGTATGTATATACGTGTGTGTGTATGTGTGTGTTTATCAGGGGAGGGTAAGGGAGAGAATTTTAAACTATGAATTTACTATCTCTAATTTTTTTATTGCCAGATTATTAAGGTTTTCTGCTTTTTCCTGAGTCAATATGGCAAATTTTATTTTTCCAAGAATTTATCTTCTCTACGTTTTCAAGTTTATTGGAATAATTTTGTATAATATAGCTTCAGAGTATCTTTTAATTCTTAGATGTTGCATGTAAGATAATTGTACAGATCTTGTACTTCCTATTAAAGACTCTAACTCACATTTTTATTTAATAAAATTTATAATCAAAATAAATTTTTAATTAACCTAATTAAGCATATTTTAAAATAATAATTGTCCATTAATAACTGATAGATTTGTGTAAATTTAAGCCCAGTGTTGCTTTATATAGTACATATCATACACTCCTAATCATAGAATATAAGAATTTTAAAACAGAACCAAAAACTTTGAGAATAATGTTGGCAGATGCGTACTGATGTCTACTAGTAGAAGAAAAGAAGAGACTTTTGCCAAATTCCAGTGGCTTTTATAATAAATGTGTTTATTAGGCACGCAAATACGACCAAATGTGTGGAAGAAGTTACATGTCTCTCACAGTTTTATAAAGGGCTGTTCAAATCTCTTTCTTCTCATGCTAGCCATAGGCAAATTTCTCTGAGCCTAAACTGAAACATTTACTATTCTGTTGGAGTCCCAGAAGGTATCCATTCTGAGATACAAATAAGTTTTTAGAAAATTCCTCCTGATTTATTCTTCAAATGTCAGTTACTTGTGGTAAGCCAATTTTATTTCAATTCTCAGTGGAATAGAAACAAGTAAAACACTTTACATTTCACCAAAGAAATGTTGGTATATATATTGCTAACAGCAGAGGGAATATTGAATGGAGACTGTAAATTGAGTGCCTCTGCTTTTTTCCATACCCTTTAGTGCCAGCTGATTTATCAGTTAACAAAATATAAGACACTCAAATGTTTTGAAATTATTTTTAAAAGAGAAACACTAATTTTTTTGATGCATGAGAATATAAATGTATTGTGAAAGAATTCATGTTGGTAGCTTACAGATAAACATTATTGGCTATGCATGTGTTACTTTGTCTTTCCCTCATCACTTATATAAGAATAAGATGTAATAAAGTTCTAAAAAATGCTAGATACATTAGACACCATATTTCCTAGATTTCTAGAAGATGGTAAACTCAATATATATTGAGACTGATTCTTAAATTTTAAATATATTTTCAAGGAGAACATAGTTTTAAAAATCTTAATTGGGTAAATTGCTGATTGAGTTAGTCAATGCTTATGCCTAGTAAAATTATAATATCAAGGGACTGACAAAGTCTGTATCTGTACATACATGAGAGAGGTTAATCTTTCATAAGTTTCCATTAATGTGCTTTGCAATGGATATATGGCAACTGGGTCTTTTTTTTTCAGTGACTTTCCCATGTTTGTTTTAAAGCTTTCATTTTGTATATTAATATTGAAAAAGTCATTTCTAGTCTCCTGATAAACCTACTGATAATGTATCAAAATTCAATTCTGTATCTATTGTTAACATTCACAATTTTTATAAGAAAATGTTATGAAGGAGTAATCAGAGCATGGGCAGTGAGAGTGTGGGAGAGGATGGAGACCACGTGTGGTGAATGAGCAGTGGAAAGCATCATGCAGAGAAAGGCATCACTAATAAGATCCTGTTCATTCATTTAACTCATTTAGTGCACACCTGATAGAAGCCAGGTTTTGAGCTAGGTCTTGGGTTATAGTGAGGAGCTAAAGCAAGCAAAGTCTTAGCTGCCATGTAGCTTATGGTCTAATGGAGGATCACTGTTTCAATAATCACAGAAACACATGCAAAAGTATAGAGGTAAGAGCTGTGAAGGACAGAAGCAGGATACTATTAAAGTTATAACAAAGGGATGTGACCTAGACTGTGTGGTCAGGGAACATTTTCATGAGAACATAAACTGGAGCTAAGATATGAATGATAAGTATGGATTCACAAGGGGAAATTTGTTGGGTGGAAGAGAGAACCTTCCAAGAAGAGAAACAAAACAAAACAAAACAAAACAAAACAAAACAAAACAAAGAGAGACCCTGTGATACGCAGGACACTTTAAGGCTAGAACACGGTGGGCAACAAGGAGAGTGTCTCAGGATAAGGCTTGAGAAAGAGGCAGAAATGATACCACACAGGGGCAATAGGCCATGTGAAGGTTTGAGCCTTTATCCTAAGACCAGTAAGAAACCAGTGAAAACTTTCACTACATTATCATGTGGTAAGTTTGTGTACACGCCATGTTGCTGTAACAACAACAAAACCCTAATGCTGTGGTTGAATTAAGGTTGAAGATTTTTGTTTCCTTGCTTGTTTGTTTGTTTTCTCTCATCTATCATAGTCCAAGGGAAATAGACAGCTCTTTTCCAGGGAGCCATCCATTGACCCAAGCTGGTGAGTCACTCTGCCATCCTGACATTATTGCTTCCTTGGATCCTCCAGATTTCTATTTCTAGTGAGTAGGAAGGGAGAAGAGAAAGCTAAGAATAAAGGCCTTTGTCCTTAATGAGATGCCCATACTACTTCCATCACATTATATTGGGTTGAATTAAGTCACAGGTATACAATATTAATTTTCTGTAAAGAGTGTTTCCTTTACAACTGTTTAATGGCTATTATACAAGCATTTACCTAAAGAGAGCTAAGAGTAGGGAGGATATAATAAGCATTTTAAAAATGTTCTGAGGCACAGTTTAAAAATGGGTGACATAAATGTGAGTTAATCAGAAAACATAGCAGCAGTCAGGTGTTGACAAGCTCCAATAATTTACAGTGCCTTTTCTGAAGAAAGCCTTCACTGTCAAGTGTGATTTGACTAAAGTTCAGTTATCATCTTTTGCATACAACTTAGAAAAAGTGTGCCTCCAAGACTGACACATTGATGAAGCCTTGACATAGAGATAGTCAGCAACAAGACAGTACCAAACAGGATGTGGGGTGGGACTAGAGGAAAGAGTTCAAATTTCTTATTAGTTTGACTGAAAAATATCTTGATTCCAGTGAAGGCAGATTTGGGAGGAAAGATAATGAGTTCCATTTGCTCACTAAGTTCAACAAACAATTCATGACTCCCCATACTGAGTTGCTGGAAAAATAATGATAAAAAAGACAATCTCTAGAAAGATAGTTGTGTAATTAATTGTGATGGTAGGTAGTTATAATCAGCTGTATTCATGATATAGTGACTGAATAAAATAAAGAATAATAAACTGTATTAAAGAGGGCAATTTATATTGCAACGAGGAGAATATGGTTAATTTAAACCATGAAATATGAATTACAGCTTGTCCAATAGACAATGAGAAAGTGTTGTATCCAGAGGGAATTGAGCATGTTAAGTTGGAAAGATTAGAATTATGAAATATCATTCATTCATTCATTTGGCAAATATTGCATATCTCCTATGGAGAACTCTTAGTTCTCTGTAGATAAGAGTTATATGGTAAAAAAAATTCTCTAACTTCATGGAGTTTATTATCTGGTGGAGAAGACATGGAATAAACAAGTAAATTAAAAACATAGTGTGTCAGATGAGGAGAAGTGCTATGGAGAAAAAAGAAAACATAAAAGGGATAGAGAGATTGCTGTGTGCTGCTTATATGAGAAGAAATGGTGCTATTTTTAAGTAGGGCATTTGGATGGAGTAAGTATAACTGATAAGGTGCTGTTAGAGTAGATACCTGAAGGGAGGAAGCAAGTCATACAGTTTGAGTGTGTGTGTGTGTGTATGTGTGTACTTGTGTGTTTATGGGGGGGGGGTTCATAGGAAGGGAAGAGAGAGCAGTAAGTTCAAAGTCTCTGAGGCAGGAATGGTTTCTGGTAGACTTAAGGATTAACAAAAGCAGTGTCACTGAAGTAGAATGAACAAGAATGAGAATGGAAAAATTGAGTAAGGTAGGCCAGCAGGGATCATATCATGGAGGGCCTTACAGATAATTGTTCAAACTTTGCCTTTTACTTGGAGTGAAATGGGGAGCTTTTGTACCATAAGAGTGACAAGTTTAGTTTAGGATTGAAAAGGCTGCTGTGGTAAGAATATATGCAGAAAGGTAAAGATATAAGCAAAGAATCCAGTTTGAAGACTACAGGAAAAACCAATATGGCCTGTTTTGCTAAACTTCACACTGAGATGCATAACAAGTAGTGAGAGCTGACCTTAGAAGGGCAGGCTGAGGCCAAATAACAATGACTCTTGCATGCAAAGCAAAAAGATTTGGATCTGGTTTAGTACAATGAGAAACTATTCAGGGATTTTAAAAAAGAAAAAAATTTGATCAGCTGGCACCAGATACAAACTAATCCAAGTTCTGGACTATCATCCGTACTCTAATCTGCTTCTCTTTACGTGAGCCTCTTTTTCACATATCTGTTTTCTTTGTTCACCAAGGATCATACCTGCCAACAGACCCTGGCCTCACATGTCACACTTTCAAAATTAGTGTAACTGACCTCCATCTCTTCCAAATTAAAAATAAATTGTTGGGTAGGAATGTGATTCATCTTACACCAAGAAGCATGATCTTCTAATGGGAAGCCTCTACTAAAAGCCCATGTTAGGAGTTCTGCTTCTTCATAGAATGTAGTAAGGGAGAAGGAGTGTCACATCTACTCTCAACAGTGAGAAAAAGCTAGCTAAACTAGAAAGTATACCTGTTTTTTTTTTTTAACCTACTAGTGATCTGAGTGACAGGGAAACTGAATAGCCTGGAATCCAATGAGGAATATGCTCTTTTAAGAAGAGAGAGGATGCACAGAGCATCTTACTTTGCCAGAGTACTGGAAGAACCATACAAAGTGTTAAGAAGAAATCAGTTAAATTAACAAATTTCTAAAGGCTGACTATGGGCTGGAGTGACAATATAGAACTCTACCCTGTGAACCCCAAGCACAAGAGGATATTGTATACACTCCCAGAATCTTTTCTCGACCTCTAGTAGGTGTTCATGGAAAAGATTGGGAGCAGGACAGGAGACTAGAGAAAGTTCCCTTCAGTATGCAGCCAATGAGAAAGCATCATCTGCTGCTGCAAGAAAGGAAGAAAACCCCACTCCCCACCTAGAAAATTCTCTTGAACAGAGCAGAGCAAAAGGTTTAAGACAGAGAGCAAGAAGAAGGAGAAGGGAAGAAGACAAAGATCAGAACAGAAAAAAAAATCTTTGAATAGACAGCAGCTAGGAACTTCCCCCAAATAATGAAAGACATCATGCCACATACCCAAAAAACTTGAGCACCTCTAGCAGGATAAATATGATCATGCACACATGCACAAATACATGAAGACACACACACACACTCACATCTATTTAGGCACATCATCTTCAAATGCTAAAAACAAGAGATAGAAAGGAAATTATTAAGGCTTACAGAGTAAAAATGGCACAACATATTAAGAGAGAAGAATTATATTAGACTTCTTGTCAGAAAATGCAAACTAAAAGAACAATGGAGTGACTTTTTAAAAAAAAGTACTGAAGCAGTAAAAACAGGTCACCCTGGAATCCTATGTTTAGCGAAAATTTCTTTCAGAATAAAAGCTAAATAAATAATTAAATGTCAGAGACTGTCATACTGTATTCAAAGCAAGATCCAGTTATTGACTGTCTACAAATACAGTTTCTTTTTGAACACAAGTAGGTTGAAATTGAAAGTGTAGAAAAATATAGATAATGTAAACAGTAATTATGAGAGTGGGAGTGACCATACTAATACTGGATAGCGTAAACTTTAATACAAGTAATATTACAGAAGACAAAGATAAGTGTTTCTTAATGATAAAAGGTCAGTATATCAAGAAGGTGTAACAATCATAAGTATATTACACATTTTATAAAAGCAATAAAAAGCATAAAATAAAAATTTATGTGATTTAAGGGACAGATAAACAGTTCAACATTTATAGTTGGTGATTTAAATACTTACCTGTAATTGATAGCATAACTAAACTCAAAACTAGTAAGATTATAGAAGAATTAAGTAACACTATCAACAACTTAAGAGAATGCACCACCTCATGGTCCATAAAAGAAAAAATATATATACACTTTGGATTTCATTAAAATTTAAACCCTTGCCTTCAAAGATGGACAAAGGAACAGACAAACCACAGATTGAGAAAATATTTGCCAACCATATATCTGATAAATATTTATATCTAGAATATGTGAAGGATTTTGTGGCTTAATAAAAAGACAAACAACCTTATAAAAATTGGACAATTGATGTGACTAAATACCAGAGCTTATATATGAATGGAGAATAAGCAAATGAAAAGATGCTCCACATTGTCACTGAATAAGGAAATGGAAATTACAGCATAACACTACATACCCATTAGAATAGCTGCCATCCAGAAGACAGACAACACTGTTGTTGAAGATACAGAGAAACTGCAATCCTCGAACATTGTTGGTGAGAAAGTGAAATGAGGCACAATTTTAAAAGACTATGATAATTTCTTACAAAGTGAAACATGCATTTATTATAGGACCTAACAGTTCTACTCCTAGGTATTTACCCAAGAGGAATAGAAACATATGCTCACACAAAGACTTGTATTTGTATGTTCATAGCAGCTTTATTCTTATTAGGCACAAACTGGAAACAATATAAATGAACATCAACTGGTGAACAGCTAAACAAATGATGATCTAACCATAGAATGACATACTACTCAGCAATAAGAAGGAACCACCTACTGATAGAAGGATCCTCAGTAATATTATGCAAAATGAGAAAAGCCAGAATTAAATGAGAGCATATTTATATGATTATATTTACATAAAATTTCTTTAAAAAGGTGAAGTTGCAGTGCAGAATGCCGATTAGTGGCTTACTGGGAATGGGGTGGAGTGGGGGATTGACTTCAACTGGTCATATGTGAGGGGATGTTTTGGATGATAAAAGTGTTCTAAAGATAAATTATGGTTATGGTTGATGATCGTATAAAGTTAGTAACATTTATTGAATTGTACACTTAAAATGAACTTTAGAGTACATTAATTATACCCAAAGAAAGCTATTAAGGAAAAAAAATAAAACCTCCTGGTGAGCAGATATCTGATTCTACCATCATTTTCTTGTCTTCTCTCTGATTGGATGAAGTATTCTCTTAGATGCATTTCTCTATTGCAGAGAGACAGGGTCAACCATCTCTCTCCCTCTATGTCTTCCCTTTTTTAATCAAAAGGGGGATCACAATAAAATAAGTCCAGTAAAATAAGCTAAAGATAAGGACTGAGCCAATTATTAAATTTAGAAGGTATAGATTTGGGTCAGTGTGTATTCAGCCACCTTCCTATAGCCTCTGTATCTGTCTTTCTTAATACTGAGCAAATAATGATGGCCTTGAGAAGTGAGCTATTGTCAGCCATCAATGAGAGTCATAAGAAATTTAATAGCTGTTCTTAACCAAAATAAGGAAACACAGGTTTTCTAGAAATACATGCTTATAAGTGCCTATAACATGGGTAGAAACCAAGTAAGTTTATGAGTTAAGCCACAATTAGTGACAAATTAATTATGATAGTTCTTGTCTCTATCTGTTCAGTATTTGAGACTTAGCAGTGTGCATATTCAGAATGAGTCCAAGAGGCTAAAAGTCCATCATGTAAAAAACAGTTTCTATCCTGTGATTAACAGTTACCTCTATACAAGTCAAAGGGCACCCAGTGTGAAAACATGAGATGAAATCGATAATCAAAAGGTGATCCAATTAGGATAGAGAAGAGGTTATATTGGGGAATAAAAGAAGAGTAGGCTATAATAATTTTGGACATAGAAAGTTTTAAGTTTTAGGATTTTATTTATGAGCTGTAGTCTGTTTCTAATATTTTTAATAGGGAAGTAATAAAATAAAAGCTGTATTTTATGATAAAAAGCATTGTATAGGAGAACTGAAGTGATCGGAAAATGGAAGAATGAAGCATTAGGATATTATTTTTATTACACTAAACCAAGCATGGTGTAGTAACTGGGAAAGTGACACTGATGATGAGAAGAGCATTAAACACAGTTATCAGTTTTGAAAATTTCCTGTGTACCAAGTGCTATGTTAAAGTTTTACATTATTTTATCTTCTCGTAAATCCCATTTGGACAATAGTAAGTCCAGGACATTCAGTCTATTGATTTGGAATCTGTGGCTTAAACAAGTGAAGAATTTTCCCCATTTTCCTTAGTTGGAAAATGGTAGAATAAAGGTACAAACTAAAGGCTTTCTTCCTAACCATATAACAAGAGCAGGGATTATTTAATAATGTATGTTGGACTGAGGAAATGCAGTTTAGAAATTTCAAGTAAGAATTATTTGTTGGCTCTAGAATTTAGGTTGCTAATTAGGGAATCAGAAGAAACCATATTACAGCAGCAGACCCAGGTAGTACTAGTTATGAATTCTGAGTTGCTGTTTAACTACATCAAAGTACTGACACCAGTATTTGGGAGAAGTAGAGTATGTTCAGTGTGACTGAGAAATACATCCCATATTACTTATGTTTTTCCATTTATTTTTTTGTATACAATGAGCAAAATTATACAAAAATGAATCGAATGCCTAGAAGTGATTTTCTAACATGGAGATATGGATCAAGTTTTAGTTTCTATCACATTAATAATAAAGGCTTTAATTACTGAGGATATTATGTTGAGATGAACCTCATAAACAGGACTGAGATCCCAAGGCACCGAGCCATTCAGTTTCCTTTAAACTAAATTAGAATATTGAATTGCCATCAGATAAGCCTTAAACCTTGATATTTAAAATTTTGTCATAGCTTTAGTTGAAACAAAGGAAACCAATCATAATTCTTCATCAGGAATTCTCTCAAATATCAAATATTAAAATATTCTTTTATAATTAAATGAATGGGAAGGTCTATGTGATAAAAGAATACTTTACATCTAAATTAAAATTATACACATATATTTTACTTCTTTAAAGCGATTATTCTATCAATAATAAGTCTGTGGTCTTTAAGGCACGACTGATTAATTCTCAGTGTAGTGTAGAGGCGTGCAGAAAATGTACATCCCAAGAACTCATCAGTCAGCTTAGTCACATGATTAGGAGACTCATTTAATTAATAATACCACTTCATATTCATATAGCATTTTACAAATCTGACATCTTTAAGTTTGGCAGACATGCTTTATCTGCAACAAAGAAAACAATCGGAATTGAGAATAAGATGTAATGTGTAATGCTTTAATATATGAGATCAAAGACAGCCATCACTTTTTTTCAGAGAAAGGGAAATCTGATTACCCAGCTTAAATATGCTGTATATTAAATGAAATTCTGATCATAAAGAAAGGTGCTATCTACTCAAAAGTATAATTTCTGTACTTTGAAAATCATCTCAGCAAGAATTATCTTCCTCTATCAAATTGTAGCACTTGTCAAAATCAACTGTAAAGCATCTCAAGTGCTCTTCTGAATCAACAAAACAGATGTATAGTGATGCGAGGTTGCAAGGAGAAGGAAATAACAGTGAACCAGATGCCCATCAGTGCCCTTCATCTCTTGAACCCACACTTAACATGGTAGACACGGTAGGTCTTTAGGACACTACTCACATGAGGGAAATACAAGACTGATTCTTAATAATATGTAAAAATATGTAAAAATAGTTTCCTTTCTCCTTTGCTGCTAGACTTTTATTCTTTCTTTATATTCCTAAATAGACCACAGACATGTAGCATGGCATTTTTTTCTTCTTTTGGTCTACTAGGAATTTAAGAAATTTTCTTATGATGTGCTTTGAGAAATTAGAAGAGGAAGCTGTAGAAGTCAAAGAAGTAATTATTTGATCACAGGTAAAATTTTGCTTTAATCAAATTCTTTCTCTGTCTTACTGATAATAAGCTGCTCTTTGTAGTGTATAAGGACTGGAAGCTCTGGAGTCAGACTGTGAGGCCAGCCCCACATTCCTTTGTGTGAACTTGCGCAAGTTAGTTAACCTCTCTTTGCCTTGTATGTAAAATGGATATAATAACGTACCTACCTCATGAGGTAGTTTTGAGGATTCCATGAGATGCTTCCTGGTCAGAGATTGAAAATGCTGCCTGGTACTTAGCACTGAAATGCGATTCTTAGATTTTTATCTCTTGTTCATTTCATTAATATTCAGATGCTATGGTTCTCTCTTTGTCAAATGATGGTAACCAAATAATACTTAATAATGTGCCTGAGTATATTGTAAGAAACTACTACAAACCTGAGTCTTAGAAGTTATGTTTATAATTTATATGCATATTTTAATAGCTAACAATGGAAATGATCTTATAAGCTAGCTAAATATAGACATTCATTTTTTGTCATCCATGTACAGGACAATGTTGGTTGATAGAGACATAAGTCATATGACTGATGCTATGATTTTTGTGGTTCCCATCATATGCACTCTTTACATGTTGACTTTAGAACCTAACCACTGTATAAGATCCATTATCATGAGACCAATGTCTAGTGGAATGAGAGTGGAAGGGTTTTCTTGAGGCCAACACAGATAACACCAACTTTGAAACCAAGAACAGTAGTAGCTGGCATCCCCTTACCTTCCACTCCTTCTCTGAAGACTTTAGTGAGGAGGCAATGAGGACAGAGTGGGACATACATCCATAGCTTCAGTCTGTGAAGGCACCACTTAGAAAGGAGGCTTTGAAAAATCTGTCACTGAGAAACGAGGAATCAAAAACTAGACTTTACCTGAGGAACCATATCCTATTGCTGCTAGATATGACTTCTTTCTGCATTACACAATCCTACTCAACATTTAAGACTCAATAAATGTTTGAATAAATGAGCATGTTTCCTGATTTTCTTACCATCCCTAATATCTCTAATAAACTATGTATGGGCTGAATGTTTGTGTCCCCTTAAAATTCATGTGGTGAAATCTTAACTCCCCACCCCAAGGAGTAGTGGCTATATTTGGAGTAAGGCAGTAATCAAGGTTAAATGAGGGTCATCAAGGTGGGGTCCTGATCTAACAGGATTAGTGTTCTTATAAGAAGAGACACCAGAGTGCTCTCTCTCTGCCTCTTTCTGAGAAGGCACATGTGAAAGGCCACTGAGCGTATAGTGAGAAGGTGGCCATCTGCAACCCAAGAGAAGTGGCCGCACCAGACACCAACCCTGCTGACACCTTGATCTTAGACTTCTAGTCTCCAGAACTATGAGAAATAAATTTCTGTTAAGACACCTATTCCATGGTATTTTGTTATGGCAGCCCAAGCAGATTAATGCAAACTATTACTTATAACCTTGGTTGCTTTTATGGTAATTGCCGAAGTATTCTCTCTGATAAGCATCTTGAGACTGGTTCCTTGTTTGTTTCAGCATTAAGGTTGGCCAACGAATTTCTGAGCAGAATAGCTCAATGGATAAAACTTCCTTATTAATTGAACTCATGTGACTCCTGCTAAAAAAACTCAGTGAAATATCTTTTGATAAAACTGATTAACCACATTTAACAGTCTAGGATACCATTACATTTAGCAGAAACAAGTAAAAAGTAACACTAAAATCTGACAACAAATGATGTAAACAGACATCACAAAAATGTAAAATACAAATGGATAGTGAGAAAAATAAACTGTTTGATATTAGTAAAGCAAATAAATGCAAATTGTAATAAGATTCCCCTTTTTAAAATGTTAACAATTTCAAAAAGACTATTAATATTCAATATTTAGAGAGAAATTAATTTCCTACAAGCTTTAGCTAATAACCTAGCAATGTACATTTAGATGCTTAGTTATTTATACATATTTGCTTATTATTTCCAATTCTAGATTCCACCCTAAGAAAATATTCTTCAAAGCATAGAATATTTATTTCCTTTCTGTTAAATTTTTGTAACTTTAGAAAAGAGCATCGCAAAACCTTGTGCTTAAAGTGTATATAACTGTCACTCATTTTAATTACAAGAATCAAACAGTTTATCCTGAAATCCTATCCTCTTAACTGTACTCTTTGAAGTACTCTTTGCTCTCTCTCTCTCAGGTCATACATATTCTTGGGAGTCTAATGCCTAGAAAACTTGAGAAAGACCCCCTAGTCTTAATTCGCTATGGTCACTGCTCAGGTGCCCATTGACCTATCCATACGTCTATTCCAAAGCCATCGCTTTGGTGATACTTTCACACTTCGACCTTCAGAAACTTTCTACTATCTCCAAGGCCTCATCAATCACACGTCACTCTTCCAGCATACATGAGCTTCCCATATCCATGGTCCTTCAACCCTTCAGGGCATTCCTAGGAAAAAGGAAGTGGGGTATAGTTTTCCATTATTTCTACAACCCAATATTACTCCTCTCAGTTTCCCAACTCTCTCTGGCATCAGACCATTTTAGAGTCTTTCCAAACTTGTAATTCTCTCTCCAAAATATCAGTCTGGTTCTTTACACTGGAGGAAAATAATTTATCTATCTATCTGTCTAAGCATCCATCCATCCATCCATCCATCTTCCCTATGCTTTCATGATAGCCTTATAGGAAAATAAGACACGTATTCAATAATGAGAGGTGAAAGGTGAGCAAGTGGAAACTGGTTAACAATGTTGACTCCAGAATTTCACTATGATTGTGGCTTACAAGTAGTTTCCTTCTTACTATGTTTGCTAACAAGCACACCTTTTACTTAGACTGCATATTTATTTCACTTAGATTGTATTTTGGGGGAGAAGCTTTTGTGGGATTTAGAATTGATGAATAGGAGAGTCCCCTTCTCAGTTAGCTCAATCCATTCTTTAGCTTCTCCCTAGCAGGTACAGTTACAGAATTTAAGAAATATGGTTGGACAGGATATCCTGAGGCATTATGCTGAAAGGGAGTAGGGCTTTAAGAACTTGGCAGTTGTGCAGAGAGATGAAAATTAATCATATTTCCATCTCCCACTACTGTGGCCATATAGTCAACAGATTTTAAAATTTATTTTGCATCCAGTATGTTGCATTTCCAAATTAATCAAATGTATCTACATTCAATTATCTTTAGAGGTAATGACTTACAGATACGTGAAATATTTCAGTCTTACCTACCTGGAATATCAAGAATTAAGCCAATAGTATATTCTCTTGGACTGGTAGTTTGTAAGTCTACTTGCCTTTGTTTGAATATTTAATAAACACCTGTTCTGTATAAAATATAATCATTGAAGTATAAGAAAAAGGCTTCATCAGTAACATATCCATAAGAGAACTAAAGAATCACTAGCGGAAATAGAAAGGGATATTTATGAATTACGTAGTTTTAAGAGTAGATATTAATTGTTTTCTTTGTGACTATTGAACTCTATGATAAATTCCTTTATGAATATGAGTGTGTATACATGCTAAGATATAGCTCTCTATAACTTATAACTTCTATATATCAGAGTAGATCCACCAAAAGAAGTTTGGAAAATAATACTGAATGATCAGTATATCTTAGTAAGGGTTACTGTGCACACTTCAGAATAAAAAGATGAGTTAGAGCTATTTTATTGTCTATAATAGTTTATGAATTAATAATAGAGTTTGAAAGTCATAAAACTTGTTGCAAGAACTAAATAAGGGCAATGAAACACATCTGGGAGGAGAAGGTAACTCCTTCTCCTTTTTAAGTATATTGATATAACACTTTTATCTGTGTTATAATCCTATGTCATTATCCCTAGAAGTGCTTTTAGTGAGGCTTCTGAGAATTTGTGCTTATTTTTCAAACGATTAAAAATAACACAGGTATAACTGGATAACAGAATGGGCTGATCTCAGTGGAAATATAGACAAGAAATGAATTTAATGTTCTCCAGTTAGTCCCTTTGACCATGCTGTTAAATTCCCTGTCTGCATTGAGTCCACCTTGAACAGACATCATGGATTTCTCTTAACTATAAGAACAATCTTAGCTTGGAAGTTAAACCTCAGTGTCACCTCTAAATATGTTCAGTTCAATCAAATGTAAAATATTCAATTTCACACCCAGCTCAAGTTTTCTCCCATTCTCAGCACTCAAGTCTGACTCATTAGCCTGGACACGAAGAAGGGAATTGTGATCTATTACTTTATTCAGTTCCGTATGTCCATCCACTCATCCCAGTCCATTTCTTCTGAGTCTTCCAGAGCTAAGGTAGGAGGAAGGATCATGTAAAGAGTGGTGTTAAAAGAAAAAAAAAAGCTTGGCTGTTGCTTCTTTCTTTTTGTTTTAGCCTCCATGTCCTCTGAGTGTGTCTCAAGCTCAAATTCTGTTCTTTCCATGGAACTCAGATGGGTTCTCTGTTTCTATGGCACTTCTATACTGCATAGTTCTCTAGGTGACATCTCAACTCCTGCCCACATAGGTTCATCTCACTGCTCCTTCCCATGACAAGGAACCCTCTTACTCAGGGACCCATCAGGATGGCTTGAGTTGGTTACTTTATGCAGTATAGACTCACCATGTAGGAAGCTAGTACGTCTTTTCTGGATTACACCCAGAGAGGGTGGGCTGACTCTTGCTGCCTTCTCTGTAGTCAAACTCCTGCCTTGAAAAGTCTCTGGGACAGAAGCTCCCACATTTCAGAGGATACCAGTTGAAGCTCTTAAGACCTTTCATACCATACTCCACTCAGCTGGCAGCCTGGGTAGGCCAGTAAACAAATGCAGCTCAGCAAACATCCAGCCAGGGCTAGTAACGCCAGTTTCCCCTTCTTGTTGTCATCCTTAATTTCTAAGAATGTTTTTTTTTAGAGCAGAAAAATCACTTAAAGCAATGCCATCTCTTGCATTTCCACTAGATAGAGGATGGGGTGGAAAATATCTTAGAATACCACATTTTCTTCAGCAAAATGAATTCTCTTTTATAGACTGGATAGAATGGTGGGGATAACAGCAAAAGACCAATTTGACTACCTCTTAGGAAACTCAAGAGTAGGGTGTCTGACATCATTTTGGCTGTGTTTGGAATATAGAAATACTACTCGTTGTCCTAAGTATAGGGCTTTAGCCAAAATTCCAAGACCCAGGGACCATTCAGTGTATTATGACACATGGTCTTTGAAAGTTTCAGAGAAGCATAAAGAAGAAAATTAAAATCACCAGTCACTTCCACTGCTAAAATTTCTGTATCACTGCCTATTATCCTTCTTAGCTATGCATAAAATACTTGCATATATATATGGTCAGAATAATATTTTATAGATCCTTTAAATTCTTGCCTTTCTACTTAAATATATTGAAATATAATTCATTGTTGTCATAAAGCATAATTTTCATTGGTGCATAGTTTTGCATTATTTTATAAAATTTGCAATTATAAGAACACTTAAATTGTTTCCAGTGTTTCCTTCTGTACATAATGCTTTTATGAACATCTTTGCTCATTAATTCATCAAATATATTTTGAGTACCACTATGTGCCTCTCTCTGGGATATATGCCTGGAATACATCAGAGAGCAAGACAAATGCAGCATAAATCTGTGAGAACAAAGGGGTAAGAGGAAACTTTGGGGGTATGTACATGTTCACTGTCTTGATTGTGGTGATAGTTTCATGGGTGTGTATGCTTGTCAAAACAAATTTTGCAGTTTTAATATATACACTTTATTGTATTTTATTTATGCCTTTATAAAGCTGTTAAATCACAAAAAAATCTAATAGGAGAAGACAATTTTCCTAAGTTTATTTAAACATTATGATCACTTAGAAGTCAAAGTGCAGGGTAATAGCTGAGAAGACTGGACCAAATAGCTACAGAGAAATCAGTGGTATCTGAAGAGCTGAGAGGTTGCTACTGACAAGTCAAAAGGGAGGAAGACTGAAAACTGTCCAGTATATGACTTAGTGCATGGGGCTATATTTTCTTACTATTGCTGTCACAAAATTACCAAACTTGGTGGCTTAAAACAACACAAATTCATTCTTTTTCAGTTCTGGAGACCAGAAGTTTGAATTAAACTTCATTGGGTAAAAATGAAGGTGTCCGTGGGCCTGATTCTTTCTGAAAGTTTTAGTGGGGAATATGTTTCCTTGCCTTTTCTAGCATCTAGAGACTGGCTCCATTTCTTGGCTCATGAAAATTCCTCAAATCACTTCAACCTCTAGTTTACATCACCCTCTCTCCTGTTACTCTCCTGTAGTAGTTCCTCCCTCTGCCTTCTTCTTGTGATGACGTTTGTGATAGATCATTCGGCCCACCTGGATAATCCAGGTTACTCTCCTAGTCTTAAAATAGTCTATTTAATCACACTGGCAAAGTCCCTCTTGCCATCTCAGGTAACATATTCACAGAATCCCTGGATGAGGACGTGAACATCCTGGGGCGGGGATAGCATTTAGCCTACCACAGACGTTATTGTAGAACTACTAAATAATGCATTTCAAGTTAAAGAAAGTTGGGAAGTGAGTGAGAGGTGAGAACAATGGAGGAAGCAGGGGTAAATGATTTTGTAAGGATTTGGTGATAAGTGGGGAAGAGGAAGAAATCGGAAGTCAAAAGATGAACAGGTCAGAAGCCATTTGATGATAATGGGAAATACTGAACGTGTTTAAATGCTGATGGGAAAAGCCTGAAGGGCAGTAGAGGGTGAAGATGGAGGAAAGAGAAGGGATACCAGGTGTTCATGTTTTCTGAGACATGCCAAGGGGCTGTGGTGAGGACCCAGGAAGGATTGAGCATCTCATTTCCTCAGAAGCATTTTTGAAAAGATTTGAGCATAGAATACTGTGGAAGACAATTTATTTTTTACCAATTTATTCTTGATTAATTTAAAGGCATTACATAACTATTTCTTTACTTTATGGTTAGTTGTAAAAGTAAAGTTATTACACTATTTTCTTTTTCTTTCTCTGTGAAGAAAATATGAAAAATCCCAAACTTCGTTTCCTAGAAATCTGAACTGAACAACAGCAAAATCGCTGCTGAAGAAAGGTGTGGTTTTATAGATCTCCATGATTGCTTTCCTTCATATTTTGAATTTGTTTTTTTCTAACTTTGCACTGGTTTGAATTTTTGACCAGACTTGACTAAACTGTACTATCAGGTGAACTGCATTGGATGCATTATTGTTCCCAAAGATTTACCCTTAACATTTCCATCACTATTTTTTCTCCCTTTCTTCCCATTGTCATTTTTGTACATCCCAAATACAACAGATCATGGTTTCCACTGAGATCTCCAGGTAGAGTATTTCCAACTTTTCCCGTAATTGGTGTATGCAATGCCTGCTCACTGAACATTATGTAAATTATGGCAGGGGCCAAGAACCCAGAGGTGTGTGTGTGTGTGTGCGCGCGCGTGCATGTATGAATGAATGGTTTTGTGTGTGACATGTGTTTTTGAATGATCCCTGTGTGCATGTTGATGTGGAGTTGATAACTGAAAGATTTCAGTAATAATTTTCAAATCAGGATCATCCTTACCAGATCTAGTGTAATGATAAATTTTTCAGTTTGTAGTATAATTTTATACACTTTATTGGGCATTTATTGTTTAAAAGACACAGTACTGGCCACTATTAAGGAAAACAGTTCTGTTCTTGAAAAGTAAAAACTCTACTGGGAGAGCGGTTGAAAAAGAAGGGGGAAGAGCTAAGTAATTAGAAATATAAGGGAATGTGATCAACTTGTTGTTTATCTACTTTATATATATTATTATCTGCAAATCTCGAACTCCCAATTTATCCCTTCCCACCCTCTCCCTGCCCTGGTAACTGTAAGTTTGTTTTCTATGTCTGTGAGTCTGTTTCTTTTTTATAAATAAATTCATTTGTCTTTTTTTTTTAAGATTCTACATATAAGTGATATCATATTGTATTTTTCTTTCTCTTTCTGGCTTACTTCACTTAGAATGACAATCTCTAGGTCCATCCATGTTGCTGCAAATGGCATTATTTTATTATTTTTATGACTGAATAGTATTCCATTGTATAAATATACCACAGCTTCTTTATCCAGTCATCTGTCGATGGACATTTAGGTTGTTTCCATGTCTTGGCTATTGTAAATAGTGCTGCTATGAACATTGGGGTGCAAGTATCTTTTTGAATTAAGATTCCCCCTAGGAGTGGGATTTCTGCATCGTATGGTAAGTCTATTCTTTAGTCTTTTGAGGAATCTCCACAGTTTTCCCTAATGGCTGCACCAAACTACATTCCCACCAACAATGTAGGAGGGTTCCCTTTTCTCTCCAGCCTCTCCAGCATTTATCATTTGTGGGCTTTTGAATGATGGCCATTCTGACTGGTGTGGGATGATACCTCATTATAGTTTTGATTTGCATTTCTCTGATAATTAGCGATATTGAACATTTTTTCATGTGCCTATTGGCCATTTGTATGTCTTCACTGGAGAATTGCTTGTTTAGGTCTTCTGCCCATTTTTGGATTGGATTGTTTGGTTTTTTGTTATTAAGTTGTATAAGCTGTTTATGTTTTCTGGAAATTGAGCCCTTGTCATTCTCATCTTTTGCAAACATTTCTCCCATTCTGTAGGTTGTCTTTTTGTTTTGCTTATGGTTTCCTTTGCTCTGCAAAAGATTATAAGTTTAGATCCCATTTGTTTATTTTGGCTTTTATTTCTGTTGCCTGGGTGGACTGCTCTAGGAGAGCATTGCTGAGATTTATGTCACAATGTTTTGTCTATGTTTTCTTCTAAGAGGTTTATAGTGTCGTGTCTTATGTTTAAGTCTTTAAGCCATTTTGAGTTTATTTTTGTGTATAATGTGAGGGAGTGTTCTAACTTCATTGATTTGCATGCAGCTGTCTAGTTTTCCCAACACCATTTGCTGAAGGGATTGTAAGTTTCTACTGTAGAGCCCAGGGAACTATATTCAATATCATGTAGTAACTTATGGTGAAAAATAATATGAAAATGCATATATTTATTTTCATGTATGACTGAAGCATTATACTGTACACTAGAAACTGATAACGTTGTAAGGTGACTACACTTTAATTAATATATATATGTATATATATGTGTAAGGGAATGTGACAGTGGCCTAGGCTCTTCTGTAGGTTGGGTAGTCAGACACAGCCTCCCTAGGGAGGTTACTTTTTAAGCTGAGTGCTAAGTGTCAGGATTTTCCAACCAGGATGCTGAACTAAAGTGTATGTCATTAAGGACATTAAACAGTGTCATGGAATTTCAGAGAAGATAGCAATCTAATTTGGTTGTGGGGTCCAGAAAGTTTTTGGTTAAGACAAGGCATTCTAGAAAGATGGGACACAGACAGGAAGGAACAGAGAGTGAACGAATAAATGGAGCTGTGGGAATGAGCTAAGGGATGGCACCCACGGAGAGGAACAAGGGGCGAGTCCACAAGACAGACGCAGCTTCACCTTGTGTGAAGCTGAGGGTAGGAATTTTTGAAATAAACTGAAAAGGATGTTTGAGATCAGATTGTGGAGGCTCTTAAATGGTGGTGTGGAGAATCTATATTTAAAAGTTCATAATGTAGCAGCATCAAATTTACAAAAGAAGGACACAATTTAAATTATACTGAGAGCTGCCAGTTGATTGAAAAGTTACTGTGTACCAAGTACTTCATAAGTACTTCATATGTATTATCCCTTTTTATACAGTCCTCAGAAAATTGTAGAAGTTTATTATAGACGAGTTAATCTGTTGCTCAGATATGGGGAGAAATGTTCCTGTCAGTCACAATCCAAGAAAAGATTTAAACTGATGTCAGGGAAACCCCTCAAATCAGGGAGGCCAATTTAGAATCTGGTACAATGGTCAAGGTGTAGGGTGTAAGGGAACATGAATTAGGGTAATGGCCAAAGGCCCAGAAAACAGAAGATATCTTGGGCTAGAAACCTTTGGATACAAAGGCTACAAAATTTAGACTTCACATTTGGTGTAAAAATGATGTAAAAAAGAAAAAGGAATAAATATTTTATATTCTATATTCCAAGGATGAAATGCACCATGGTTATTGTTTTCAATTTTAATGCTTTTCATATTTTTCTAACTATGTTCTTTTAGCATTTTAAAAGAAATATATGCACAGTATATGAAATTTTAAAAATATGTAATAGGAAGAAAGGGATAAAATTTCCAAATCTCCTAACACCCATTGATAGTCACTGTTAATGTTTTAGCACCCTTCTCAACTTTCAAAAATATCTGTATAGATATCTAAAAGATCCTTTTAAAAACATTTTAGCATGTTATTGTTATACTATAGATGGGATTTTATAGCCTAACTTCAATATTTTCCATTGAATTATCATTGCTCTTTCGTATATTGTATAAACTTCAAAAACATTTTATTACCTGTATAATATTTCATTACCTGGGTTTCCCTTACCTTATTTAATCACCTGCTTACTGTTTCCATTTAGGTCATTTTTGATATATTATTAAAAGATAGCTTTTATGTGCCTTTTTTTGCATTCAAGATTATATACTTAGAATAGATTCTCAGAAATGGAATGAAATAAAAAAATATGGTCATTAGAAATTACATGAAACATACTGCCAAAATGTTTTTCAAAGAGTTTTCCCAACTTAAATTCATGTCAGTAATTTTTGAGGAGCACATGTCACTGCACTCTGAAAAGCAGGGAATGTTATATTTATAACATGATATTAAGTGGGAAATTTAGGTCAATGCTTTAAAATAATAAATGCCAGTGAGACATAAGTCAGATCACTCTGCAGGAGTTGCAGAAAGTTGGTTGCCAAGAAACAGTTGACTCCTAAATCTCTTACCACAAAGAAAACAAACAGTGAAGAGGGTAGATGGAGAGAAGGTTGTTAAAGGACTTTGATTTGGGGAGGAAGCTGCTAGTCTGCTGTGTATTGGACGCATTTTCCAAGTGAGGTGTGGCTCGGGTGCCGGCTCCTCATTTTAAATCTTGCAGAATAAGTTTGTACAGTATAAATGAGAAACCTGGAGTTGTGTCCTGTTCTGTGGGAGGGTTAAATGGACTAGATTCTGATTCCTTCCCAAGAAATCTCAAGTTTGAGAAGCTAGCTGGGTGTTGAAGAAGGGGTGGCCCCGCTCTCTGAGTTTGTTGTGGGAACCAGGCAGGAGTCACGTGAGAGAGAGTGAGACAAGGTGGGTTGAGGCCAGAACCTCTGGGCAGGTATACGCACTTAATCAGAGACAACAAGGAGGCAAGGCTGTATTCTTGGGCTAGTGAGATGCAGAGAGGTGTATTCCTATAGGCCGTGGTTTTGCAGGAAATAGACGCCCAGCCTGGGCACAGATCTTTAAGGCATCGGAAGGGCTGTCACAAGAAAAGTCAAGCTTTAGGGAAGCTTTAATCCTTTGCCAACACCAGAGAGCCAGCCAAGTAAAGGGAGTATTTGTGGTAACTTGTCTTTTTTCCCTCCAACCGGTAGTTTGGGGTCTTCCCTTGTCATCCATGGGTGGAACAGGAGCTCACGCCACTGAACAAGTTTACAGGGACAGTGAGAGAGAAAATAAAGAGAAAGGGGAGTCCTGCAACTTTGTTTTCATTTGCATTTATTTGGTATAATTTATGAAGTTTAAGATTTTTGACAACTTGATTAACCAGCCTTAGTTGTCTTTTAAAGAATCAGTAAGCATCATAATTTTTTTCAATAGTAGTCTATTTAATTTTTGAAAGGAAGAAAGAAAAAAAAAATGACAATGGTTTCTGTGACCTAAGTCGGATCATGTAGAATATCACGACCGCCTATTCTGGGCCATCCCTCCTGCCATAATCAAAGCTTCCAATAAACATAATTATTAATGTGAATGGTAAATCTTTGTATTTTTATCTAAAATATCTAAAAATATGCTTCCTGTTTGCACTTTCTATTTGATTACTGTGGAATTTCTGTGTGTCTGTTAAAGTTACATTTCACTCTAGTTGTAGCCAAAATAATAAATTCCTGTTCAGGAGAGGGAGTGGCAGTCAGGAGTCAGGCGGTGTAGTATGACTGGACAATGCACCAAAATTTAACAGTAGAAGAGTGTTACTCAGTTCAGCCCCAACTTTGTCTATTACTAATTATGTGACATTAGAAGACTAATTTAACCTCAGAATCTCAGGTTTCAAATATATGAAAACAGAGACAGCTGCTGTGTGGGATAAAACAAGACACTGTATTTGAGGCAAAATGGGGTACTTTGTGCCTTGGCCTCCTGTTCTCTCTTCTCACCACCTCCCACCTCACACTTACTTCCTTTTGTAGGGAGGGTTCTTTGGTAAGTTACAGACAGAAAATTTGTCAGCATAATAACATTAAAGCTTTTCTAAAATCAGCAGTCAGCGTGAGCAAGAGAAAAATCTGTTGATATTTCTTTCTGAAACCCCTTAATAGGATCAGCTGGGAAAAATCTTTCAAATTCTCAAAAGGTCCCGCAAACTTAATACATTAACAGTAGGAAAAGTAAACAATGATTTCCTAAACTCGAACCCTCTCTTTCTGCTCTCCTCCACTTACCATATGGAAAGCAATGTGGAACTAATAATTATTTCTTCAGCAGTGCAAATTACCTCTGCCTTTTATTCCTGTCCTATCTCAAACACAGGGCTCCCTTTCATGTTATAGCCAGAAGGGTTAGCTTGTTAAAAACTTGTCCCACCATTCTCCGAAGTGCCATTCAGGGAGCCACTCATGTGCCTCTCATTAATGACAAAGACCTGTGTCTAAAGGAGTGTGCAAAACCCCAGAGAATCTAAAGATTCAAAGTGTTATTGAGGCCAAACCATCTTATCTATAGGTGAGCCTTCTGGGTCATGGTAGATTCACCTCAATGAAAAAAAGTGTAGAATTTTCCATATGCCTGGGCCTCCTGTGCAGTCAGTAAATGCAAAGCTTTAGATCACCTCCTTCATACTGAATACAAATTACCCAATAAAACAAATACAAGCTCTCCAAGGCTGTATCATACATCATATAAATTGTTTAGCTTCATTCAAAAAACAAGTATTATGCTCGGTGCAGTAGCAAAGTTTAGTATCTCCACTGACAAAATGTAGAAGTAATTGCTTAAAATCAAATTGCATATTAATTCCTTTCCATATTTCAAAAGCTATTTCATAAAATTAAAGTTACACCTCCAAAAGTCAAATATATGCCCATTTTCTTTATATAATGCTCATATGGATATAGCTTTTATTCATGTAGTTTTATAGGGCTGAGGATTCTAAAGAAAACATTTCTATTAATGTAGATATTACAGGACTGCAAGGAGCTGCGTATTCAGACCTCTGATTAAAACGATACTTCCAGGTTTGAGGATTTTTATATTTTACTGGGGAACTGAACAAAACCCCTGTAATTTAGTTATGCAACATTACTCAGTTTAACTGGCACTTTATGTTCTCCCATGTTCAAACACGAATGGGGAAGGAACATTCCTCATCCATCCGAGGGTACGGACTGTATTTTGTTAGGATCATCATCTTGTTCTGTCCCATTCAGCTCAGCCCCATTAAGCTTTTGGGCCTAGAATTGCTGCCTGCTGCCAGCGTTAATATCTCAGCATTTTCCCCCTTTAGTTTATGGTTACTTTTCAAGAATTAAATGATCATTCAGAAAGTTGGCTTCAGTTTATGAGCTGTTAAACCTATGTTAGATATGAAACAGCAAAAGGGAAAGCATAAAAGTTATTAGTAGCAACTTGCCTTTGCAGACATTTTCTGGTCCCACTTTTTTTTTCCCCCATTAAGCCTGAAGATCCACATTGCTCCCTAAGCCTTCCTCCTATGTGATTCCAGATTTTATATCAATATGGATCAGGCACCCCCAGGTAGTAAAGGGATGCTTATCCAATAACCATCAATACTTCCTCCTTTAAGGTGGTGGGCCTCCACATATGTTAATTTTCTCTTTCTCCCACCATCATATTTATTCTACAAGTGAGATAAAACACCACATGCCATGGTATAAATTCTAGATCAATGAACAAATGTAATGGAATAAGAAAGATTTGTGTGTGTGTGGTTAAGAGTCTCTATATGAATGTTGGTATAACGTGTCAGATTGACAGCTGTGGAAATTAAAATCTGTAAGTCTGCGGATGGATCAGCAATTGGTGGGAGTAGGAATCATCCGCAACCAGTATTTGTTGAACTACGTTTGAAGTACATTGGCTAGTTACAGACATAAACCTCTTTCTTGAGTTAACTCTTTACAATCAAACTGTTGTATTAAATGGAAATTTATGAATGAATATTTGAATTACCATAAATGCCCAGAGTTTTTAGTTTGTTTGCATTACCACTGGTCACGTGCTTTGCCAGTTTCTAACTTTTATCGGACCTGGGAACCTCTCTATTGGTTATTGTATCAGGGAACTACTTTGGCAACACTTGGCTGCTGAGTCATTCACAAATATAAATAGATGCTTTAAAAAGACTCTTCTCTTGTTATACTTGCATCCTGAAACAAAGAGAACAGGAACAAAGCATATGGCACTTTTCAATGAATACATTTGCCGCGTGTATGATGTGTAAATAAGTTATATAATTGAAGAGGTTTTTTTTTTTTCCGGTCTACACATGGTTTACACTGGGTTTCCTTAAGGACTGTCTCTCGTTCTTTTTTAAATTCAAATTGAGTTAGGCCGTGCAAATTGGAGAAGAGTTTTAGAATAAAATGGTAAAAAAAAGTCACCATATAATTACAAATTCTGTTGAAATTTCAGGGCCTCATTGCATTTCTGGAACTTACCCCTAGTTTCCAGCTCACTGTTACAAACCCTCTGTAACACACTGTCCCACCACCCTCCCATCTCAGCATATCTGTTCCTGGGCCAGTTGACTTTCCTCCTTTTTTGCTACCACTCTAACTTATTTATCCACTCCACCATAGGCAAAGCGATTGCTTGCATATGTTTCTCCCATTAGACTGAGAGTTTATTGAAAGAAGGGTCTCAGTTGGTGGCATCTTCGTAAACTCATCCATGTTGCCTCGCACAGGGCCCACTCTGAACCCTCAGTCAATATGCACAGAGTAAATACGAGTGTCTTAGGACAACATCTATGTCTTCCAATCATTCCTGCCACTCATATTTTATCCTATGCTTACTTGCTGGACCAGCTCTAAAACTTTGGATTGTTTTGAGGAATAACTTATTACTTTTCTCTGAACTGATATTTTCAGGGCTTGGGTGCACTGGACCTAAATCCCTTAAATAAGCAAATAGTTTTCAGGGAAGCCGGCTACCATCCAGCCCTCATTGGCAGGGTCTAAACTACTCTAATGAGAGCTGGCTGCTATTCTGAGCCAAGAGCCCTGTCTGTCTGCTTCTATTTAGGAGCAAAGTCCTTAATCTTCATCATTCTCCAACCCCCATTTGTTTTCCAATTTTTCTCACATTCTTGACATAAGCCAAATAAAGTAGTTCCATTTCCTGTCCATTTTAATACCATATTTTTACAGGATACCCATGGATATCAGATTTTTCTACATCTTTCCCACTGGCTAAACCATTTCTTCTGCTTTCAATCTGTAGAGAAAAATCTTGCTTCACTGGCTTTTGATTCTGATTAAGAGTAGCCTTCTTGATCACAGAGAACTGATAGTACGGGACAGTAGATGGATGTGTACTTAAATGATTACACTGCAGTTTTGATAAGTGCAAGCTGGGTAATATGTCCAAGGACCAAGGAAGATAGAGGAAAGAGAGATGATCTCTGCTTGGAGGTGTCAAGGACTGACTCCAGAGTTTATAGGACAAACCACAGGGCAAAGGGCATTTTGGAAAAGTCTGCAGCATGTGTAAAGGCCCAGAGGCATTGGCAGAGCATGCAACAGGGAAATACAGGAAGTTCTGTGTCTCCGAAGCATGTGGTATATAACTTTGGAAGTTGTGGGAGGTGTGGTTATAGCATTGAAAGGGGTGCAGTATGAAAGCCATGGTACAATTAGCTACCTGTTTTAGGAAGTTAACCCTGGCATGAAGGTAGAACCTAAATTGAAAAGGATGAGAATCATCAGTAAATCTAAAAATGTTCTGAAGTGGACATCAAGGCCTTTAAGAAGAAAATAATAGAATCACAGGGTTAAGGGGTTAACCGTTTTCTGGAGAAAGGAAGCTCTTCAAAGGGTTACAAGTTGGAAGGAAGGGTAAGAACTCTAGGGAACAACTGTGCACAGTAATGGAGATGTTGGAAATGTGAATATAGAGCAGTGAGTTATGTGTGCGTGATTGAGAATTCTCAGGTTGTATACGTATAAAAAAGGATCACAGAAATAAACAATAACATACAGGAAAATCTCTGATGTGCTCTGTGCCAGGCTACACGGAAAGGATACATGTGAAGAATAGAGAAGAAGGCAATCTCCCTGATTTTCGGGACTTGGGAACTGATATAAAACTGAGACAAGTTTCAAATAAGTTCTGAATTGCAGATTTTAATGTTGTGGGACTTTCAGAAGTAAGTTCGATTAAGTGTCTTCATTCAAGATGCCAGCTGTAAAGAGTTTGGGGGAAGCGAGGGTATGGCATTTAAACCCTGGGGGATTATGAGAGTGAAAGTAGAGAGAAAGCATGGAGCCGAGTGCATTTGTGGAATTGGTGACGGGCTGGAACATAATTGGTTTAAAACCAACAGAACATGCTGAGGAATAATAAGGAAACGTTTGCATAAGTGCAGTGGAAACAGATTACACAGACAACCTCACAGTCAGGGGAGATTAAGTGATGGAGCTGGGCATTAGGAAGCCCTCAAGCTCTTGCCCTTGGTGGCATGGGAGAGTGACATAACAAAGGTGTTGCAGGAAGATTGTTCTGGGGGAGAAGTGCATGCTGGCTCCACAGAGGCCCAGAGTAACCTCCAAAAAGAGTTACCAGTCACTCAATTGCCTTGGCAACACGAGATATCCAAATGCTTCCTTTTGTGTTCTTCTTGTGTCTAGACACAACTTCTGTTTGCTGTTTTGTTGTTGTTGTTTCTTTTTTTTTTGATTTGTTGATCATAGCTAGAATGCACCCACCTCTGTGGAGAATGTGATCTAAGTTTTCTGCCACTACGTATAAAGATTCTTGCTAGTGGTTTCTTCGAACCACTTGAAATATTTTACTTTGTTGCTTCTCTGCTAAACCTGTACGCATTAAAAAAAAAAAAAAAAAGAAAATCCAGAACTGTATAGTACTGAACATATTGTCAGCATTATACATGCTTTCTGAATAAAATAATACATAAAAATACATCTGTGGACAATTAGAGAAGCCTCTTCATTGTGGAGGCTGTAAACCTCTTTTTTTTTCCCTGAAAATTTGGCTAAATCTGCAGGTAGACATAGTAAATCCTGGCATCCTACTGTTTTGACACATGCTGTAACTACAGACAACTCAGACCGACTTCAACAGCCACATTAGAAAAGTTCGGCCAGCCGTTGAGTTCTACCTTTGTAACACTTGGTTTTCATGGAAGTTTTTCAAGCTTCATTTAATTGGTACTAAAGAGCCCACTGTTGCTATAAAATGTATGGAAAAATGATTCTAGTCAGGCACACTCAAGTCCTTGAGTAAATATGTGTAGTGGAAACAAGAAACATGTTAGGTCTGGTCCTAGTTTGAGGCCTGGCAAACAATAAAATACTCTACTTTTAAAAAATGAATTCAGTTCTGGAAATCCACGCTTCCCAGTGGCATTGCCGTGACTGGGAGCTGGTGGAGAGCTGGCACACTGGGTAACCGATGTTCACGTGCACCTGAGTCTGTGAACTTAGGAAAGAGGAGGAGCAACTCTAGGAGGTGATTACTGTCAATTACACCCCAAAGGCTTACGGCTGTGTGTGGAAAACATTAATAAATCACTGAAGAGTGAAGAGCGGGGGAAATGCCATTTAAGTGGAACACTTGTATATATCAGAAATAGCAAGCCAGAAGCAGGTGGTCTGAATCTGGCTGGGATGTGTGTTTTGTTTGGCCTTGGTGTTTTAAAAACAACAGAAACGTGCCTGTCTTCACGTACAGCCTGTGTTCTCTGCCTCTCCACTTTCCCCACTAATCTCTATTGTCTTAGACGCATCACACTCAGTTCTTTTATACATCTGATGGTATTCAAGTTTGCAACACCTAGAATAAAGTTTTGAGTTATTTATAGCAGTATTGTATTGTAAGAGAAAGACTGGAGGCAGAAGACTTGAGATGAAATATGAATTGAGTGATTTATTAGCTGTAAAGTGCATCTCTGTAAACGTCATTATTCTCGTCTTCAAAAGAGGAGGCTGAAAATAACACTTGCTGCTATGCTTATCCCATAGGCTAAACCAGGCTAAATGTAGAATTACAAGGAAGATACAGTAGGAGGTTATTTTTTGCCCCAAGTGTGGTATAGTTGGCTATTATTTTGTTTCAAAATGAACTTGGTTTCTTGAATTCTTTAATTTCGCGTACATTTCATAATGAGTATAACTGACTTTTGGAAGTATATGTCCGGGCCCTTCCACATTTCTGCTCTCTATGTACATGTCATTAGATCTCAAACTTGACTGCACAATTAAGTTAATGGTACTGCTTTAAAAAATACTGATGACTGAGTCACTTCCCCGGTAATTCCAAGTTAACTGATCTGGGGGTGGTCTGGGCTCTGGAATGGAGGTTGTTTTATGTTTGTTTTGTGTTGTTTTTTCACACTCCGAAATTGGTTTTACTGAGCAGTCAAAACTTGAGAACCATGGCTTACACTGATTCAGCAGAAACATCGCTGAATTATAAGATATAGCCCAAACTGATTTGGTCATTCTCAGACTGTTTTGTAGTAAACCAGGTGAAGTGGATATTGCTGGTTAGTTATTTTATCTTTTAATTCAGGGATTCTCAAAGTGTGGGCAGTATTATTACTACCTGGAATGACAAGCTGCCTAATGGCTCCCCTCAAATATGTCCTAATCCCCAGAACTGGTGAATGTTATTTTACATGGGAAAAGGGACTCTTAAGGTGTAATTAAGTTCAAAATCTTGAGGACAATAGCCTGAGTTATCCAGGTGGGCCCAGTGTAATCACAAGTGTCCTTATAAAAGGAAGAGTTCAAGTCAGAGAAAGCAGGTAAGGACTGAAGCAGGAGTCAGGGAAAAGACAAGAGATCACTGCTAGCAGCATTGCTGGCTTTGAAGGTGGAGAAAGGGGCTGTTGGTCAAGGAATAAAGGTGATTTCCAGGAGATGGAAAGGTTAAGGAAATGGCCCTCTGCCACCCCAAACAATTCTGTCAGCACTTTGATTGTTGCCCTTTAAGACCCAATTTCAAATTTCTGATCTCCAAAACTTTAAGATGTTAAATAGATGTTGTTTTAAGCCAGTGGTTTGTGGTGGTTTGTTATAGTAGCCATAGGAAACTGATAATCTGGAATTTCTTAAATTAAAACTACAAATTATCAAAGCCTCCCCTGGACCTACCATATCAGGATCTCTAGAGAGTGGGTTCAGCAATTCAAACTTTCATGAGCTCTCCTCGTGATTCTGATGCACAGTAAAATTTGAGAACCACTGCTTTTGATTGTGCTGTTTAGTTTTTTGTTTTTTTCTGAAATTTATGATTTGAATGGCTTTGAAGTGGGAGCATATGTACAAACACTCAATTTGTCTTATTACAGAAAGTTTTATATCATGAAATCGATTAAAAGTGATCCTTTGAAGAAGGCACTTAAAATGAAGACAGTTTGGGGGAGATTCTCAGTGTCTAGCATGATTGCTGGGCTTGTAAAAATGTGTGTTTTAAGAGAGTTCTGATCTTTAGTACAGAAATTACTGACTTCAAGTTAACACATCCTTATTTGGTGAGCACACAATTGCTAATATCACTAGACATCCCTTCTTGTTAAAGGAGGCTTTGAGGAAGAGGCAAAGTCAACCTAGGAATCCCAAATCCTATCTTCTTTTCAGTTTCAGGGCTATTCTCACAAGAAGTTTAATTTGAACCTGAAGTGGAACAGCTAGCATATATTCACACGCTTTAAACGTCTTGCATTGTCAGAGAGAGTGGGGGGGGGGGAGAAGAATTTACATTTTAACAAAATAGTTGTCGTTTCCAAATACCTTGATTGACTACCGCCCAGTGAGTGAAAACCATATGCAGTCGGTAAACGTGGAAATTCTCTGCTGCTTTGATTCTCATTATGAAAACTTCAAGCAGCCCCACATCTGTTCCCTTAGGTCTATCTAATCCTATTGTGCCTGTTTAAACTGTTGGCAAGTATGCACATGGTTTTGAAGACTAGGCGCCTCTCTGTGGGGAACAGCACAGAGACTCCTGATTTATATCCCTAAGGTTTCTGATGTACTGAAAGCCAAAAATTTCCACTTTGACATTGAATGGTGACTAGTTTAGCTACTATAATATTACCAGTCCGGCAGCTCTTGAAACTGTCTGTCTATGAACTTTTCATTTGACCCAACTGGATACTCTACATTTGTCACTTGAACCTAAGAACAATCTTCTAAAAACATTGAAGTCACCACTTCTCCTGTTATTTATGGCATGGTCGGTAATTTCTTTGTCAAACTACTTAACTGTATTTTATCATACTTTTAAAAATATGGTATGAGGATCTAAAGTTCAAGGAAGTATAACAATCAGTTGAAAAATACTCACCAGACAAGTAATCATACAGTCTGGTGTCACCTGACATGTAGTGAACAAGCTGATGAATGAGTCAGGATTTAAATGGTAATTATCATTCATCATTATAATAGACTTATTAATTCATAAATTCTCGGTAAGCCAATTTTCTATAAAAAGGTTAATAATAAAAGTGGAAAAGAAAAAAAATAGCCCCAATGTGATAAAAAATGTACGAGCTGAAATATCTTTACTGCCACATATCCCTCCTAATTATCCAGTAGTTTTATATTAAAATGTTTCTTAATACAAGACTGTATTTTCTCTGTATTTGGAAAGAACAAAATGTACGTTTGTTTTATTACTCACCCCCTCACACTCCCCGGTATGAGCCAGCATAAATATAATAACCAAACTGAGATATCTGAATGCTTTTAATTAATATAGTCCCAAATAAACTGATGGTTTTAAATAGTGATTGTTACTATTAGTAAATGCCAAAGTATCACATTTCAAGTTGTTTACTGAACTAAATCTTGCATTTCCACAGTAGCAGTATACACATATCTGCTTCAGACTTATGTGGATAAAAATGACAAACTGAGCCAAACATTGGCATGATTAAGTAAGTCTTCTTTAGTTTGAAAATACCCATCAGCCATCTTGAAATCAATTTCAACAATTCCAGTAAAAAAACATTTTAATTGCACTTGGTATCACTTAACTAATGCTGCAAAAAGGAATGCAACAACTGCAGAAGACAAAAATAGAACCCACTTTAAAAAGCTGCTAAGATACAACTCATAGTCAAAGACAGGACTTTTTGAAATTAATTTATTCCTTAAAACTGTTTTAACAGTCATTTAAAAGCATTATTGTTGATTATATTCAGGGAATAGGACAGATATTCTCTGTGCATAACTTAAGCTCTCATTTTGGAGCATGAATGACAAAATGCCATGATTAATCATTTTTACTATACCTTTTGTTTTCCTAGAGATAGTTGGCATAAAAATAGGCTATGCACTAGGTCAAACTGAAGTAAGTAGGAATAAAATGAATCAAAATCCTTAAGTTTAGTCAACTGCAGAGTCAGAATGTGATATTCTACTAGACAAATTTGCATTAAATTTTTAGGAAAAATTTTGGTCATCAAAATAGTGCATTCCCCATTAAATTGGCATTAGAAGAGAAAGATCACATTGTTGACTTGTTGACTATGAAACTAATAGGTAAAGATTATATAAGATCACATGTTTAGACACATGGATGTATCCTGTGATGGGATTTCAAATAATAGAATAATTATAAATTTTTAAATTTCCTTTATATGCAATAAAAGTTAATAATACAGAACAGATCCAAATCTCTAGGCCATAGGCAGATAACCTGCTGTTAACATTAGTGACTGGCATTTTGTTTAAATAATAGCTTTATAATTAGGACCATGTTGCCTGACAAATGTTTGGCACGTACAGCTTCCAAGCCTTCATACACTTTGGAAGGAAAGAAGGAAAGAGCTAACAAAAATTGATAATAGCCAAAAACAACATGGAACAAAAAGTCCTTCCTTCCTTCCTTTCTCCCTTCCTCCCTCTCCTGTTTTCTGTTTGTTTTATATTGGAGAATATGTGTGGTATTGTGCCTCAAGATTCATTTTGTGCTTCTAAAACTGAATAATGGGATGGCACATCAGACTGCAGTGAAGAATTTTCCTCTGTAATCAGAGTTCTGAGGAGATACATTATACCTTCACAGCCGTACCATATTAGAAAAATTAAACAGATCATCCATACCTTTCTCAACTATTCTGTTCTTCTCCCTTAGTGGGTAAGAGTAGAATTGCCTGAAGAATGATGCTCTTGTTGAGCAGAAAACCCAATGCCCAATCAAAATTAATGGATAACTAGATTAAGTAATTAAAAATAAATAAATAAATCACAGGCTTATCTTTGCTACTTGATCAGACTACCTTCTAAATTTAAACATCGGGCTGTGCCTGGGGATCTCAGGCCCTCTTTAAGTGGTTTTCCCCAGAGCTTCTTCCATGACCATAGGCCTGACTTTAAACCAGCTATGTGACTGGTTAGAGACAGAAAGGCCATCACGCTATCAAAGTCCATGTTTGTTGCTGAGACCCCAGAGGGCTAAGCAGTGTTCTACAATAAACTCAAGTTGTATGAGAATTACAACCTTATTTACAAAGCATTGCAATATGAAATTCTTAATTTATTTGAATCAACACATATATGATTGTTAGTATAACTTTTATCATGAATGCTACTTCATTTCTGCAAACACTGTATAGACTTTGAAACCAGTAAAAAGTTCGTAGGTGTGATATACAAAGTTTATTGTTTGTGCTTGTGTTAAGACTGTTAACCTGTTACTTATTCTCATCACATTTTCCGTGTACATTTTTGCAAACGAATGTCAAGTTCATGTACCCTCAAAAGAGTTTACACAGTTTTCTTTCTTCATTCGACTCCCAATTTCAGGTGTTGTTTTTCCATTTTTTAAGAGGCACTTGGTTATTTGCTCAACTCAGTCCCTGAAAAAGATCTGAAAGATCTGACTGCTGTGTGTGTGTGTGTGTGTGTGTGTATTTGTGTGTGTGTGTGTGTGTGTGTGTAGTTTAACAGAAGTGCTGATCAAGGGAGGGAAATGCGTTTGCACTGTAAGCACAATTCCCAGGATTCTGGCTTCATCTAGAGACCAGAGCAATCCATCATGACTGACGTGATGAGATGCGGTGAGTAAAGATGGCACGACACGATCACCTACAGACACTGTTATGTTTATCCCATCTGTAACTCGTTTCACCGCTTCTCCAATTTTCTTAACATTCTCCCACTCACCTCTGAAAAGCTGGCAGAAGATTCGGATGGGTTTATTTTTATGACCTCGTGGTTTTATTCTATTCAATATTTTGGGGGAAATACCAACTCCCATGCTGACTTCTTTCATTAAGTATATATTTTCTAAATATACGTACTCTGAAAACTGAGAATTCTGTATTTATCTAACTAGTCGATTTAGTGCATGAGATATCTAATCTCCTAGCACTTAACAGCCAGGCACCCCATCAGGTCCCTTGGAAGAGAGCATGCTTACTTACTGTGGTAACAATGAAACACTGTTTTTAGGAGACGTTCCCTCTCATCTGCCAGCACAGCACATGAAGTCCCAAACTAAATTGTTGGGACCCTTATCCCCCCAAGCTCCCTCACTCTCAGTCACTTCTCTCTGTGCTGTTTATTTGGGAGTACTCATGAAAGAGGAGAACCAGAATGCCTGTTCTCCAACCCGATTTCATATATCTTCCTCGGGGAAACCAGACTGATAGGATTCCTTCTATCAAAGGCATTTCAGAATCTGGGGGAAAGCAGGCCTCAAGATGGAGAGGAATGAACAAATATTCCTCAGCTTTTGTTTTTTGCTCTCCCTTTGCCTTAATACCTACACTTGCTGGTATGCATTATGGATACTGTAGCATTTATTTGGAACTTACAACACTGCCTTTATACCTAACTGAATTTTATATAGACTTTATGTTTTACAAACAATATTTAAGCATTTCCATATAAAAAGCCATTCCTTTTATCTCTTTGTGCCTTCACAGCACATAACATTTCTGTTTTTCTTTCTCTGTAAAACTTACACACACAGGCACACTCATGCATGGCATACTTAGCAGCGAAGCAAATTTTGGCATATAAAAAACTTGGCATTGGAGAGCATAGGTATGTACAATTAAACGCACCTAACATCTGGGTTATTTTGTAATGCCCAGTTCTGACATCTAAAATTTTACATTAAACCCCTGGGTTAAAATATCATCTCCATGCAGGCAAGAATTTGCTCTTTTCATGTTTACCACCATATTCCCAATGGTTGGCACAGAGTAGGCACCTATTAAGTACTTGTTGAATAAATTAGAAATAGACCTTTAACCTTGAAACTTCATCAAATAAGAAAAACATAACTTGTAATTAAAAAGCTATGGCATGATTTGTGATTAGTAATTCATAAAGAGTAAATAATGTTGGTTCAAAGGGAATACAAGTTTGTTTGTGGGATTCTGGCAGCCTTTGAATATTGACAGTTTTTTAAACAGAACGTTGGTTAAAGTTGAGAAACAGGAATTCAGTACAGAGTTTCTATTTGCAGGGAGATGGCCTTGCAGATCTGTTATGAAGCTGGCACACAGTTACATCTATACCAGGTGCACAAATATTGAAATGTTTTCATACTGACTGATAAGTAACTACTTGGCCCCCAGGTTCCTTCTGTAGCCCCAGGTGTTTCAGTCTCCTTAAGAATTCCCTGGACCTTTTCTACAATCTCACAAAGAAAGGGTTAGTGCCCAGCAGAGCAGGGCCTCCAACACAGAGATGATTCTGATTGACTGGTGCCTCTTCTGTACTGGTTGCTATGAGTTTTAAGTATCATCTCTGTCTTCCTATGAGAGTTCTAACAGGCATTCAGTCCTTTCCTTCCCCAAAGGTTTCATAAGAGGTGAAAAGTTGTCCTACCCACCGTGCAGAAGGTCATTCAGAGTTTTTTAGAAAATGAAGGAAAGGATGAGTAACTTTAGTAGAGGTCAGTGGCACAAAACAAAGAGGAATGAGATGGGCAGTACTTAAGAGAGAGCCCTACAGATTTAGAGTAGAACTCAGAGAACAGAGATAGGAGAATAATGCTTTGTCTAGGGCTACATTGGTTAGGCGCAAAGGGAGCAGTGAACAGAGCAGCTTGACTGCATAATGATGGGAAGAAACTGGAGGAGGGAGATCAGAGACTGGAGAAATGAATCTAACTACAGTGGCTTGCTCTCTGGGCATCCAGGGAGGCTAATGCAGGCATGGTGCACCCAGGAGCTCACATATATGTGCCAGTCAGAGACATAGACATGAAATGCCCCTGTCTAATGGGTAGGTGGGATTAGCAGAAATCCAAGCAATAATAATACAAAGTGAGGCAGTCTTGGCTGGTCAAACTAGCAGCTAAGTCTGGAATAGAAGATGGTAGAACCTGAGAAAAGAAGGGATCTGGGGAAGAAAAGTTCTTGGGCCAAGGTTGTATGTGTTTCATGACCCATTAAGCTAGCCAGAATTAATCCAGCGCCTTACAGATTTCAACTTTTAAAGTCAGTATGTGAGGCAGTCACTTGAGATCACTTTCCTTTTTAAAACCTGTTTTTTCTTTGATTTCTTCTCTCTCTCAACTTTTGACTCCATAGTTTTTTCTCTCATTTTTATATCTCCTCCCTTTATATGAGTGTGTGTGTGTGTGTGTGTGTATAGTTTATTTCTTCCAAAGCATGGATCTTGGCTCTACCAAGATATAGTATAAACAAACTATATACTCTGGTTTTCTCCAGCCCCCTCTGTCATATACCCTCTAGCAGTTCTCTTCGCCCCACAGTCCTGGTAAGTTACTGTTTTCAAGAGGAAGGACCTACTATAACCTCAGTCTAAATGAACACAGTCTTTCCCCTGGCCACAGAGCCAGCAACCAGCTGAGCACTGGCCCTTCCATTGGGTAAAGATGCAGGAATTTTTATATGAACCAGTCAAGCTGAGGAAGAGGACAGAGTGTTAGTCTCAGTGTAGGACTGAAGTACAAGGGAGATAAACTGAGACACAGGCCCCAGTTTTCATAGTCTGGACCAATTCAGAAAGCATGTAATCAGTGCTGCCACTCAGAGGGCTCATTGTTTGGTACCGGTTTTATGAGCAATAAGATAACTTGTAGGTCACACTGAATGGTAATACTGTGGGTGATGGTTAGCTTCTACCGGGGTCGGCAGGGGCTGCAGCTGGTGATCATCAGTGACCATGTCTGCAGCATGCTGAAGAATGCAAATTCCGCTGACTTCTCAGGTGAGGGACACACATACACCCACATGACAGCATAGCACGTGAAGGGGGAAATAGTGTACAGTACTCGAAAGGAAGAATGCCATACAGAGCAAGGAGAACATCTTGAGAGTAGATGCTGACCATTAGACGTACTGAGGGAAAGAGAGTGTAAATTTCTGGCCACACACGTAAGAACAAGGAAGCAACTTGGAATACAGGACTAAAATACTGGCTTAGCCAATTCCTGGCAAGAGAATTATTACCAACTCCCTATTGAGGAACAATTAGTAATAAATACTATACTCATATACCTGTAATGTAAGTTTAACTCATAATTCATATATAACTTAATCTAGTCAGTATTTTATAGGTTTATTCATTCAATGATCAAATTATTCTTCAAGAACTCTTTTGGATTTAAAAGCCCAATTAAAGCTCCCATCCAGATGTTGAGAGATGCTTCCAATTATTTTATCAATAGACCAAGGCATCAAAAAATCTGACTTAATTCTTAATTGAGCTTTTTACATTTATTCCTTCTTTCGGGAAAAAAAACAGTGGAGACAATGAGAAGAGGACTATATGACTGGTACCCTAGAAAATTTAAATAACAAATAAAAATAAGAGGAGGTTAATTTTTTGAAAGTGGTGATTAATACTTAATTCTCAGTATGATATATGAACACCAAAGAGTAAATTTTTCATGGATCTACTATAAAAGATTTTTTTAACTTTGTTTTTTAAATAGCAAGGAATGTTTTTAGTAGCAATATTATTCATTTATGAAATAAATGTGGATTCAATTAATAAGCTATACTCATACTCAGTCTGTCAAATTCTTGTTTTTAAACAATTGGCTTCACTGAGCAAACTAATTTAGTGCCTCAAAAAGAAAAAAAGAATGGACATTCTCTCTGGTCAAAGATACATGTGGATAGAATTTAAGCAAGTAAGTCTGTTCTCTATGGAATACAAAAATATAGCTGAGTATATATTTTAAACACATACACACAATGGAAGAAATCAAACTAAATGTGTGTGTTTAACCTCTTCAACTTTCTGAATATTGGATGTGGTAAAATTGGGTATGACAGTCAAGTAGCTAAGTTGAAAGTTTTCTCTTTGTATATGTTACTTTTACCCTTCTCTGTTCAGAATCTAAATAGAAACAGATGACTTCCTCAGTGGTATTTAGCCATTTTTCTTCAAAAAAAAAACCCATCAATTTCACAAAGATGAGTTAAATAATTATGCCAATAATCAATCATTAAAAAATGAAGCTGGAAAAATTAAACCATGTTTGCAAGTCAGCGTTCAGTTATATCTGCTTCTCCTTCTTGTTTCACATGTGGTCATCATTTCAAATAATAATAACCATACAAAGAGACAAGGGCAGAAAGAGTGGACTATCATATTTTCTATTTATATTTAATACATTTAGTTTTTGTGCAACAATATAGTTGAATAAGTTTCTTCTAAAAACAGGCTAGCAGAGATGCTATAATTATCATCCTTAATTTATGCCAGTCAAGGAAAATTGGATTTTATTCCAAATTACATTGATTCTTTTTCTTTGTATACATATTTTTTATTGAAGTATAATCAGTTTACAATGTTGTATCAATTTCTGGTGTACAGCATAATGTTTAAGTCATACATGAACATACATATGTTTGTTTTCATATTCTTTTTCACCATAAGTTACTATAAGATATTGAATATGTGCTATACAGTATGAACTTGTTTATCTCCTTTATATATATATTAATATCTGCAAATCTCAAATTCCCAGTTTATGCTTTCCCACCCTCTTTCCTCCCTGGTAATCATAAGTTTGTTTTCTATGTCTGTGAGTCTGTTTCTGTTTTGTAAATAAGTTCGGTTCTTTTTTTTTTTTTAGATTCCACATATATGTGATATCATGTGGTATTTTTCTTTCTCTGTCTGACTTACTTCACTTAGAATGACAATTTCCAGGTCTATCCATGTTGCTGCAAATGGCATTATTTTATTATTTTTATGACTGAGTAGTATTCCATTGTACAAATACACCATGCATTGATTCTTAAGCAAGATTTTGTGAGGATGTTACAGGAATTTGTACAATCTTTTAATGTGCTTTCATCCCTATCCCCAGTAGGACAGAAACAATGGACGAATTGTGGACTGTACGTAACTCTCCATTCTCATCTGGCATCTCAGCCTTATAATCACCAGTGGTGCCCAGGAATCATTCTAGGCAAAATTAGAAAGATTTGGCCTTTCTACCTCCCTTGCCTACCCTTTAGCAGTTTTTTCTTTTGTTTCATTTCCTTAGAACCCACTGTTACTAAATGGTTCTGTCCTTAAGTCAGCTAAACATTAGAGGTTTAACAGGCTATCTCATTCAAGAATTAATTACATTCACACTTATTTTGAAAAGAAAAAATGCTAATTTCATAGGATAACTTATATGATGAAAATTTAGACACTATGGATCATGGAAAGGGAATATTCTTGGCAAAGAGATCTCCTTACCAGCACTGTAAAAAAAACATACCTCTGCTTCATCCTTAAGACATTTCTTAAAGGGGTGTGTGTGTGTGTGTGTGTGTGTGTGTGTGTGAGACAGAGAGACTTACCATACTCAGCGTAGCAGTATAAATTACCCAAATCCTAAAAACAGACTCATAAATGTCTAAATGGATTTCTTATATATGCCATAATTTTGTATGAATAAAATCATCATACTTTGATAAGAGGGTACATTCACTTGTATATATATATATATATATATATATATATGTATGTATATATATCACTTACATATATATATAAAATTTGGGTGAGAGATACTCAGAGGTAATAGTTGCCTATATGTCATCAATTGTTGTATTACATCCTCCAGAGGATACTTAAAAATGTCAGTCTGATTTATTTCTAAATACAAGAGATGACAATGGTAATTTGTGAGGACTGACAACCAGGACTAGGCAGTGGCATCAAACCAATGACTAATTAGAGTAATTGACAGCTATTCTTCAAGAGTCAAATTTCCTATGGGGCACGACACTTTGACAAACAATTGTTAACGAACCATGGTCCTATGAAAATCAATTTATGATCACTGAAATTTTAAGACATACCAAAACTTACCAGTATGCTTGATAAGCTATATAACTTTCATTAGGAAAAAAATCTGCAAAAGAATATCTGAAGCTATAACTACATGATTAATTTTTTGCCACTAGAAATATCAATCACTAAATACCAAACATTTTCCTCAGAGCTACTAGAGACATTAAATCAATATGTAAAATGCCAGCAAGACATTGCAAAATACATTCCCTGCACTGTCAAAGAACATTCTCCAGAATATTCACACTGTAGAATGTTACAGTCTACCAAGTATGCCAACATCCTAGCAAGCAGTGAGTCACCATCTATAAAAATTCAGAACTTGCTTAAATCTGGAAGTTTTACAGCTATAGCAAGGAAGTTACCAGACCAGAAGAATGCAGAGAATCTGAAGCATTGCCCTAAGTTGGCTCATCGTTTAGTGGCCCATATCATCAAATAAGAAGTGTTGGGGGGGGGTGGGGACAAAGGAACAAGCAGGAGGGATGAAGTAACCAAGGCCAGCCCTTCAAAACAAAACCAAACCAAACCAAACCCATATAAGCTCTTTTTCCCTCATACCTCATTCCCATCATCTTTCTCTTACCTTCATTCTGATACCCTTCTTCCTGACTTCCTAGAATCAAAAGGTATACTTTGTTCCACATTTTTTTCTGCCCTTTGCTTTTGCATTAAAACTAACCCATTTTTCCCTATCCTATAAAACTTTATTCTTTGGAAGATAATTTCTTTCATTAAATATTTCTAAATGATCTCCTACCACCAAGTGATGTGATAGGTGCTAGTGATACAAAGATGAAGGTGAAATCAGTTCCTTTCATCAAGGAGTTTCCCATCTGGATGAAATATATCCGCAAAAGCGCTAAAATATATTATTTGTCTATAGGAGTATTCTATTGAAGTGCAAAGCTACAAAGTTTTGCAGCACCCTTGGTCTCCATGCACTAGATGCCATTGGCTCCTAAACCCTAGTTTTGCATTTTAATAGGGTACTTTTACATAGAAATAATAACCTTAAAAAGGTAGTTTTAATGGAAAGAATTTTAGATTCTGCATGAGGGAGTGGGGATATGGTTTAGTCATGGATAAGAAGATGAAAAAGGCCTTTGAATATTATTTTCATGAAAAAGCAATAGCATTACTAAGTAAAAACCATACCTGTTCAATAGTAAAATGATTTGATCACTGTGGAATAGTAACTCATGTTTATCCTGCAAGTTCTACAACAGTAAAATCAGGCTTGTTATATTGAGAACTGAGTCTCAGCCGTAAAGTGAGGCCATTCCCATCATTAGCCACCTCAGTCAGGGCCAAGTGAAGGAATATCCAAAGATAGGAGTGCTTTTCAAACAAGTGACTTTCTCTTCCAAGGGACTTCTGAGAATGCCTTGAGACACTTTTGGTTGTCACGACCTAGGGAGGTGCGGATGGCATCTAGTGCATAGGACCAGGGGTGCTGTCAGTCTGTGCCGTCGGTCTTTCTACACTCCCCCTCAACAAAACTATCCAGCCCCAATGTCGATAGTTCTAAGGTTGAGAAACTCATATAAAGGGTACTGTGGCGTCTCTTTTTCTAAAGTTATTATTTCTTTCCCATCCTGATATTCTTGGCCTCACCCCTGATGGACGGGAAGCAAGCTTATCATGATATGATTAAAATGTGGTATTGTCACAACTTTGTCTAAAAGCTTTCAATATGTTTCTGAAACTTGAGTGAGCATTAAAATATCTGGGATTCTTCTTTAAATACATACTCCCGAGTCTGTTTCCAGGGATTTTTCGTAGGTTTAGAATAGGAGTCAGGAATCTTAATTTTTTGGGTGATTCTGATGTGAACGATTGGAGGACAATACACAAGGAAACACTGATCTGTTGGATAAAACCCAGGTTTTTAAAACATTTTGTACGAGCCTCCACTATGATCCAATCCCTGCATATGTCTTCTGATACATACATTGCCCCTCTCCTCTCCTAATCTGTGTTCCAGCAATACTGATCTACTTGAAGTTTGCTGAAACATGGTACTATTTCATGAATTCTCCACCATTCACATGTTTCTTCTGCCTGGATCCCCTTCTTTGTCCTACTGCTGAATAACCAGGATTGTGCTGGTAAACCTTTAGTGGCTATATAGACAACAGGAAAAATTTCCAGATTTGTCATATTTGCCAATTTCAGTGGTATAAATACTCCCACCATAGCCAATTTCAAGCTACCAATGTGACATTTCTGAAAACTGACCTGGAAAGAAATATGCACGATTGGCTCTTGAGAACTGGTGTGAGCTAACTCCGGCACAACATTGAAAGTAGTCATTATCTTTATCCTTCCTTGAAGCCTTTCACAGTAACTCAAAGACTGTTTCTTGCACATTTAATACTGCAGTTACTCCATTCTTTACACTCGTATTTCTCAATGTGCACATTACTAACTAGGCTGTGCGATTTTTGAGATGAAGACCTGTGGTAATAAATTGTTTTTCGTTAAAGTTCATTTTAACTCAACTGTTTCTGTATTTATGGAGTTTTTTTGGTATGTTTTCCTTTTATATACCAAATTATTAAATAAAGTGTTAAAATCTTTTAAGTATTTTCTAAGTTGCAGCTTCCATCGTATTAAAGTATATCAAGCTAGAGTTTTTTTATGCATGCTTAAGCCAAAACATTAAAGGGGAAAGTGTGTCTTCAGGGAGCCAGCCTAAGCACTGATAAGAGTGAGACACGTGACCTTGGGAAGTTAACTTTGTGCTGCTTTTCACTAATAGGCAGTTCTCTTCCAAAGAATCTAGATTCTGGGTTATTTCAATCAGAGGAAGTTGTATTTACTTATATAGTACCTTATCTATAGGCAACTGAGTTATTTCTACTTTTAAATTATCAGGGACTTCTTAACTAGAACTACTTTTTCTCAAAAAGGAACCCCCTACTATTTCACTCCTAAGTAATTACCTTCCTGAATTAGAACGTATGTTTAAGGGCAGAAATACTTGATAATTGCTCTAGTACCCAGAGAAGATAGAGGAAGACATGTTATACTGCTGAAAGAGTCAGCCTTAAATATGTGGGCAGATGGTTTCACTTCATCTGAAACAGTTATTTTTCTGAATCCTCAAAAAATCACTATGTGTATATATATTATTCTAGTCACTTGCTTTCTTCTTTTATATAGATATTAGGTAGTATATTTGTTTTACTAAAAGACCAATTCTAAAATTTAACACTAGTCAATGTTTTCTCTCTCTTTCTCTCCTGTGTGTGTGTAGTAATAGATTCAAATAGATCTAACAAATCATAATACAGTGTAAACAGAGAAAATGATCTTCCTGGAAAGTCAAAGGCATAGGCATAGGATAAGTTAAACAAACGACAGCATGCTATGGGTAGTAGGTGCTTTCAGCATTTTATGGAATTCTAAGTTGAAATCCGAAGAATAATGTCTCTTCTGGGAGATAATGGCTATTATAAACAAAAGATATGGGGAAGTTTTTTTTTTCCCCTAGATCCTTAGTTAGAAAATTCATTTGTTTGGTACTCATACCATTTTTTTGCTTATTTGCCTTTCAGTGGTTTATGGAAAGATACAGGAAAATAAGTAGATCTTCTAGATGTGATTCAGTAGGAGCTGAAAAAAAATTATCACTGAGCCAACTAAAGCTACTTCCAACTCAAAAGCAAGTCCAAATAATGTTTAGCTTTTCTGACTTACTCATTTAAGAAGTAAGTTTCAATTGGCAGTGAAAACAACCTGTAAGCTACTAGGGCAGAAACTTCAGAACAATGATATTTAAACTTAAATTACCAAATGCTTGATAAGACTGAAAATCACTGAAGAAGATCATTTTCATTTTGATCATTTGTCATTTCAGGTTTATTTATTTATTTTCCATTGAAAAATGACTTGCTTCCAAGCTTGTATCTCAAAGAGAGCTGGAAAAATTTTTGAAAGACTAATATTACGTTAGGCAGGCATCCCAAAAGTTGATAGGACACAACTGTACAGTAGAACTTGGTGATGTAAAATGGCATAAGTTTCTTAAGAAATGGACTTTATAACTTTCTTAAAGCAATGTTCACTTTGAATGATGGACCTTTTTGCCTAAGAGTGAAATAATTATGTGGTACTGTACTATAGCACTCTCTTAAAAATATATTGCACCAGGGTCATGATGTTGTAATTTAGAATTTTAAAGGTAAGAGAGTGAGCTTTTAAATTTAATATCTCAGGGACTTTGGATCCTTTCCACCCAAAACTTGGCTTGCAATTTGTCTCCACAGATGATTTTAATGGTTTAAATCAGTTACGGCTTTTTCAAACTGTGAAGTAGCCAATAATTTATCTTTGACCAGAGTTTAAACAATTAGTTCTAACCAGCACCAGTTACTTTAAAAATCAGATTTTAGAGGAAAAAAAAAGTAAACGTGCTTAGTTAATTTCTTATTGCTCAGGACTTACATATTTAAAAATAAAACTCCTGAGATTTTAGTTTGAGAGGTATCTCCCAGCATATTGTTGTGTGTCAGTAAAAATTTAGAAATGTAGAGTAACTGTTTCTAGACAAATCCCGCTACCTTCTTTCCTATATGCATGAACAATATTTCTGTGGCCAAGATAGGTTTTAGAGTTGTAGATTGATTCTGAAGTCAGCTATCATTTGCAAATTGTAGGAAAGAAGAGAGAGTTCCAATGATGGCATAGGTTTCCTGACTTCATCCCATGGCAAAGTTGAGAGTTTTGAATTGCCTTGATACAGACTCTGTAAAAACCTTCGGTGGCAGGTTGCCAATTTTAGTTAAACTTACAGTCTTCATCTTACTTGAGAGTTTTTGGATCTCTATTAAATAATGCAGCAGACAGAGGGACATAATGCCCATTTTGTATTGCCTGAATCAATGAGTGCACTTGAAGGCTGTTACCAGTGGGCTGAGAAAGGGGCTGCGTGTGTGGATGCAGACTCCTAAGTACTTTCTCATAGTTAACTGTATGGTTTGTACTTGTGTTCTTTTGTGGGCAGTTGTGCTGTGATCTATTGTTCCTCTTTGTTTATGAGATGACTCAGATTAACATTAGAATCAATGTAGGCAGGGAGGATGGCAGAGGTGTTAAAAATAAAACATTTTTCCAAGTACTCTCTTTTGTTGCTTAGGTGTTCTCACCCATGAATAAATGTAGCAAGAACTAAGAAAAATGATCTGATGTATCTGGGATTAGACATGAGTATGTGTTTTAAGAAATGGAATTGTAACCAATTCAAGGCCTCTCAGGTTGTCTGGATTTTTTTTTCCATAACAAAGCCTGGTTTAACATAACAGGAGTCCATCCATCTACAGGTTTTTATGTTTAATGAACATCGAGTTAAATTAATTCAGTACTATGTTTTTGTAGTAGTTTTGGAAGGCACTAAACAGTGGACTGGGAGCTTAGTGGTCTACTGCTGTCATTGTGATCTAAACTAGTCACTGAACTTCAGTTCTTGGATCTATCAACTGGGGAGAGGTTGGTGAGTCATTTTCTCAATTCCCCTCCTGCCACAGGACTGTCAATACAACATTACTTTAAAGATTATGGTCAAGACAGGATGAAAAAGTGAATGAAAAAGAAGCACTGACTTTTGTCTAGAGACACCTGAATCAAGAGATTTTTGCAACTAAATTTAATAATGTAAGTGAAAGATAGAAAAAAGAAAGAAATCTAATGTTAGTGTTCCTACATAGTAATTTGATCTTCACTTTCCTGACTTCCATAATCATCCCCAAAACATACAGGTAGGATAGAGGGGAAACAGCTGCCTCATATGTCAGTTTACAGAATGCCAGTGCTTGTCAATTAGTAGTTTACCAGTAGGGAAAACTCCTGGGAGGAAAGCTGGACTTGAACCCTCATGGATTTCCCACCTTCCCATCTTCCTTCCTTATAGTCTTGGTAGTACCAGTGAAGTCAGCTCGGAGACAGCAATGGCAACTAGTTATGTCAGCATAGTCTAAGAGTCTGGGCACAGTGAGGAGGAGGCTGGACTGAAGCGGGATTAAAACAGCGCTCCTATTGGGCATGTATGGTACATAGCGCTCTGCTAATGACTCTGTTCCCATGTTGAAAGCTGCCTCAGAATAAACTCCAAACAGGGTAAATAAGACTGCAATAATGAAATCCTATCAGGAATTTTGGATTGGATCTGCTGTAAATTTACTAGTGTAGAAGCACGTAATACCGATTTACTGGGTCAGTGAAGAAAATGGAAGTGTGGGATTCTCAGAAAAATATACACTTTTCCTGGTGTTTAATTTAAAACCCACTGTGTCAGTCAGTTCAGTTTTTGTTCACAGTGTTTGAAAGATTACATTAATTTATTTAAAGCATTCTTTTCCATGTTAATTTATGCATTAAAATGGTAGTTGAGCACAAACTATGTGCCAGGCACCCAGCCTGCACTAAGACGTGTTCTGAGTAATACTCAGTCCCCATCTCACAGAACCATGCTGTATAGTCAAGTAATACTGGATTGTCTGTCCTTTGTTACAGGGCAGCAGCCTATGACATAACTATAATCTGACAGAAAAACAAAATATTCTATAATCAAGCAACTTCTTCCAGTGCCTATCCACTTTATGGTGCTCTGCCACTACGTAAAACTATTCTCACAGATTCTCTTTAGTAGCATTTTTAAAAGGTAAAAGATGTCTATATGCTAAAAATTAATCCCAATTCATTCTAGATATTATCTTATGTAGTATTAGGATATGAAGATAGTAGCCAAGAGACTGAGAAATGAGTGTACCTGCATACAACTGTGTGTTCTATTTTTCAGGCTTAACAGCTTAGCTGTAACATTTGTACATTAGCTAAATAACATCTCAAGGGGAGATGGAGATAGAACCTTGATGTCTACTGATTGTACATGTGTCAGTTTGTGCTCTCAAAGGATGGTCCTTAAAAAACTCTCTGCTGGAAGCTATTGTGCATATTGTAAAAGGACCATTGCTAAGTGCCAATTGAGCTAGTACTGTATACTTGCCATTTAAAAAGAAGATTTCATACCACTTGATTATGTTAAATAGAAATGTTTGAAATTTATACAGAATTACATCAAAATGACACAGTAGTTATATGTCTAAAGGGCTGCGACTACTCTATCCCATAACTAACGTCAATCCTTCTGGTGGATGGTTAATGTAAGACTGTCACAGAGTGTATTACATGAGAAGTACAGAAAGTTTTAGAAGAGTGAAGCCATAAATGTATATTGTCACAGAACCTAAACCCATGTTTGCATTGAAATACACATCCATACGTACATACATACATATATATATTATATTTAATGTTTCAAATAATACAAATGGAATTTGGATTTTTAAGCATGTGGAAGTCTAGATGAATTAAGTATGGTTTGTGTGTGTGTATGTGTACTTAATAGAGTCAAAGTGTCATGCTTTGTGTTATACAGGGTTCTTGTGGGATACCAGTATGTTGTGTTACTTTTAACAGTTCCTTCTGAAAATGCCATTTCTTCAGAGACTTCTGATCCCCCCCCACCAAAATTGGGGGAAGGAATTCTAACAACATTTTAGATGAACCCCTTCCATCAACCAGTTATATTTTCAGTGGATATGTGTTCTATGCCCCTTATTAGTGCAGTATACATGCCATAAATGTAATAATAAGCTACCTAAAATCATGAAAATATGTAACTGGGAAGGAAGTAGACTAAATCCTGACTTTGCCTCCCTTTCTTGCAAACATCCCATGTAAACAACAAAAAAAGAGACATTTTAGAAGAAAAACACTAAGCTGTGTGTAGAAAATTTTCAAAAGGAGGTAGCTTTGAGCCAGAAAGTTTGAGAAAATAGAAGATAGAATGGAGGTGACGGAAAAGTAGAGAAAGGAAAGGCACAGATCAGATCCCCAGGGATGGGTGCAGATGTTCCAAGAGCCTGGGAGAAGTGCTAAACCCGGGGTCAGTGAAAGAGTTTTAAGCCATGTGAATTATTGCACCACAAAACTGTTTAAAAAATATTTTTTTTAGAGAATAAAGAAAAGCATTAGTGGACAGTAAGATAGCCATCAGGGCAGAGGGCCAGGAAGATCTGCTCCCTTCCCTTCCTACAGGGAAGTGACTCTTCCAGAGAAGCTCCAACTTCATAAGTCTTCTTTTAAGAACAAAAACAGAAACAAAAAATATGAGCTGGGAAGGGCTTCTTGTGTTGGCATTTGGGTGGGAAAAAAAGTGAGCAGAACTTCATTTAGATCCCAACTATCACGGGGAAGACTGGGAGAGGACACGAAGAGGGACGGGAAGAGGCATCTATCTACCCAAGAAGCAAAATCATTAAAATGCTCCACCTTCATGGGGAATAGTCCCTAACAATGTTGGCTTTGGGAGAGAGCCCCACCTGCTAACCTGTCCAAGCCTCACAACCCCGAAGCCAAGCCTACCGATTGGCCTGAGCTGTCAACTAACACAGATACTGCTGTCAGCATCCCTCTTCCCTGCCCTGCCCATGACTCCCACTCAAAGGATGGGTTCTTTTTTTTTTTAATTGAAATATAGTCAGTTACAGTGTGTTCATTTCTGGTGTACAACATAATGTTTGAGTCATATGTATACATACATATATTTGTTTTCAGATTCTTTTTCATCATACATTACTACAAGATGTTGAATATAGTTCCCTGTGCTATACAGAAAAACATTTTTTAATCTATTTTATATAGTAGTTAATATTAGCAATTATAGAACTCTCAATTTATCCCTTCCCACTGACTTTCCCCCAGTAACCATAGGTTTGTTTACTATGTCTGTGAATCTGTTTCTGTCTTGTAGATAAGTTTATTAGTGTCTTTTTTCTTTTCTTTCTTTTTTCTTTAGATTTCACATATGAGTGATCTCATACAGTATTTTTCTTTCTCTTTCTGGCATACTTCACTTAGAATGATGATCTCCATATCCATCCATTTTGCTGCAAATGGCATTATTTTATTCTTTTTTATGACTGAGTAGTATTCCATTGCATAAATATATCACAGCCTCTTTATCCCGTCATCTGTTAATGGACATTTAAGCTGTTTCTGTGCCTTGATGGGCTCTTTTGTAAAGCTGACTGCTTACCTTTGACAGTACAGGCCTCCTAAACAGGCTAATCATATTGGTCCTTTACTTACAAATAGGAACCTACAACCATGTGTCATGGCATTTGATGAAGACCTGGTGGTTCAAAAGGGGAGGATCTGTGAGAACAAATAGAAATGATCCTGGAAAATAATACCCTTCGATTTCAGGAAGTATCTCACAGGCTGCTGTAATAACAATGATAATCAGAGAATGAAAGAAATTATTCTCTGGGAATTTAAAACATGATTGACAAAATTAAAAAAGAAAATCTCTGAGTGACTGAAAAACCAACCTGGAATACTTCAAACAAGCGATTTAAGAAAGAAGCTTAAATATCTTAGAATTTAGAGCAAAACACAAAGGACTGAAAAATATGGGACAAAAATTAAAAGGTAGGGAGATTTGTTCCAGGGAATCCAAAATTCATCATATACACTTTTAGAAGCAGAGGATAGGGACAATGAAGAGGCATGGAACAGGAGGTAGAAAAAAAAAAAAAACCTCATCACATCTCGCAAGTACCAGAATGACAAAACTAACTTTGATGATGTGCAGTGTTGACAAGGACGTGGGAAGTAGGTCACCTTACAAACGATTTAGGGAGAATATACTCCGTGTAGCTTCTCTGAGAAATGAATTTACCTTGAATCTCACATTTTACTTCTAATAATTTTTATTACAGATAGTTCGTCCACATGAACAAGAACATATATTCCAGTGTTCACATAAGTGTGATTTTTAATAAAACCTGAAATAAGGTATCTGTCTATAATGATATATCTATGTAGTTAAAAACAAGGAAAAAATTTTATATGCTGATATGGATATGGAGAAATATCACATATAAATAAAGTTAAATGACAATAAAAAATTAACGGAAACTTATGTTAAAAAAAGAATATAGATATAGCTATAGATTCTTCTGTGTGCCTGAAAGCTCCTTAAAAAAAACTAAAGTGTAGAATTCAGATTTTATTTTTGCTTCTAATTAGGTATGTTAATAAATCACAGTATTCTCAATGATTGAATCACAAAATAAAGGTAACCTTAAAAAATGGCTCATTGGCTAAAAATAAAAAGTACTAATTCAGTGTATAAGTAATTTTTAATAAAGACAGTAACTCTCAAAAATAAAGCATTAAAATGCATCAAAAGGGGAAATTCATACATTCTCTTCCAGAATAGACAGTGCATATTCCTGGCTTATTCATAAGTCATTAATTATATAGTGAACATATGAAATATTTCTATGTATTTTCTGATTTCGCCATGTGTAAATTGAGGAAGACTCACTTTGTAGAAAAGTAAAGAGCTGTTTTACTCATTTAAGGAAAAAAAAACTTAAATGGATCATAGTGTCTCATATTCACCTAAAAATGACAGAAATTGCCTATTTTATGGACTGTCCAAACTATTAGTCACTTTTTCTTGTCTCTTTGACTACCAACTTTTAGTTACTTTACTCTTAATCATCAGAGAAAAATCGTGTAGATTTGAAACTCAAACATGTGCTTTTCTCTGTTTGCTACTGACTCAAGGAAAAAAGATGGATAGAAGGGAATATTGAGTCTAAGAGATAAATTATAGGAACAGATATGTATTTAATAGAGGGATTAATATGAAATAACACATAACCTCATAGTGGAGGAGTGGTAAATAGATTAGAATTTAAGTCCTCTGAAATATAATATAGCATTTGGGACATTTTATTTCATTAGCTCCTAAGTTATATGCCTTGAAGAACTAGTATCCCCAAAATATTACTGCATGTGACTGCTGAAAAGGTTTCTGTATTTCTGCTCCTGACATTCTTGTTAATGGGATGCCCTAATGGACCCTCCACTAGAAAGCAGCTATATTATGATAAGGTACACTTTCAGTTATTGCTAGTTTCCTAAAATGTGGGGAATGTCTTTAAAACCTCCCTACTGACCCTCCTGTACACATACACACATTAACAGTGAACTGGAACCTTATCAGAGGAGTGAAGTTGGGGCAAAAAGATCAGAAGTCAAAATGCCAATAGCAGCATTGCTGTGGGGACACTGAGGTTCCTCTGGTAAGGTGGTGAAGTTGGGACTGGGATTCCTTTGAGAAATCAAGGAAAGGACTGAAGTGATTTCAGGTTGGTATCCCTCCCTGTCACCCACAAATGAAAATACTTTTTAGAGGAGAGTTTTTCCCAATTTAGGCCCCAGGACCAGTAACGATTAACTAAAGCATTTGTAAATGAAGACCATCAAGTACGTAATGAGACCAGTTGTGATAAGGAAATGTTAAAAGAAACAGTGAACAAAAGATTTAGACATCAAGGAATACTGATACTAGGATTGCCAGACAATTCATATATTGCATAGGAAATGTTTAAAGAAATGAAGGATGCATTAACAAAAATGAGCATGAAACAAAAACTATCAGGAAAGCACTGATAAATAATATATATACATATATTACAGACATAGAGTCCATTGTTGCCCGTCATATATAAAGAAAAGACTCTACAGCTTGACAACCATGTAGCCTTTCTAATGATAATCTCTAACAGGGCTGATTGTCCAGCTCTCTTCAGCTGTTTACGAACTACATATGACACCTTTCTGCATTGACTGAGCTTCAAATCATCCAAAAGCTGGGGAAGGAGGATGTGGAGGAGTCCCAGGAGAGTCTGAGGAAGCACAATACACTTGTCTCCCTTTTTCTGAATAGCACCCTTCTGAAAGGAAAAATAAGTCCCTTTCTCTTGTGTGTGTGTGTGTGTGTGTGTGTGTATTTTAATTGCTGCTTTCTATTTCTCAGAGCATACCTGAATACAAATGAGCTTGAACACTCACTTTACTTAAAGAGGTTACCTTCTTCTATTCTAGGAGGATGCTTATAACAACAGAATGTGACTTCTGAGTTCTGGTGGAACTCAGCATGCTGGAAAAAGGGAAGACAGTCTAACTCAGTCTTACGTACTTCTGAAAACAATGACCACTCTCTTGTTAAATGGAACATTTTCATATATAGGGACATCTCAGTACACACATAATTCTTTGCACATTCATAATCCTCTTGCACATGTGCACCAGGAACCAGCTATAAGAATATAGGAAAATTACTCCAAAGAGCAAAAGACTAAAAACAACTCAAATGTGTATCAATAGGTGACTGGATAAGCAAATAGAAATCTATTTAAGATGGAATTTTACACAGCAGTGAAGAGGAATGCTCTGCAGCTATAGGCTACATGCAGCCGTATGGATGAATCTTAGGAATGGAACATGGAAAAATAAAATTACAAAGATCACAAGTCCCAGAATACTGCATTTCGTGTTTTCATAAATCTTAAGAATGAGTGAAACTAGCCAATACATATTTATTCATCTACTGTATATGATTAAATTTTTTTTAAAAAAATGACAAATTCAGATTTCAGGTTAGGGGATGGAACTTTCAGGGGTGAGATAAAGAGGGGCACAGAGAAGAGCATATAGATGCATGCCAAGTTATTGGTAAAATTTGCCTCCTTGGATTATGATGAGTTCAGAGGTATTTTGATAGATCATTATTGTGATATACAAATATATAAAACATGTATTTATATATGTCAAATATTGTATTTTACAAGATAATGAACAAAATAGGTTAAACATTGTTTAAAAATGGTTCTTTAGTAAGATATGTGGGGAGCAGTTGAGTTAAATAATAAATTGGTATATTTAAAGTGGGACTTCTTAGAGATTTCAACATAATATTATTCATTGTGAATCTCTAAATGGGGGTATATTTCTTTATCAAACACTTTAGGGGAAAAATAATCTCCTAAGTAAGTGAGAGTGCCACATACCTCTGAATTCCTGTACCGTCTACCTGCCATTTTACCTGAAAGTGAACCATTAATTATCCCCTTATTACACTGAGGATCATTAGTCCACTGACAAATTCTAGATAGCTTTCAGCGAGACAACATTCTAATCAGCAACTTTTTAGTACGTGAGAGTTTATCTGGTAATGATACGTCACTTTTGAACGCAGAGAGTATCTCTGAGGAAATGGGCAACAGGACAGGTATGTTCCGTTTTGGTACGAGAAGGGGAAGGCTAAGTGCAAGGAATGAGAAAGTGGTTGGACCTCTTGGCATTGGTAAGAATCACAGGGAGGTATGTGGGAATTTAGTGTCAGGTCAGGGAATCTCCTGGAAGGAGAGAAGTGACCAGAGAAGAAAGAGGAGGGTGGATTTATACGGCTTACTCAGTAGCTGCCGTCATCTCCTTTGCATGTTTAGTCCTTGCTTTTCATTTCCTTCCAAGGTTGGACCAGTCATGCTTGAACTAGTTGTGTTACAGCAGATGCTGGCTTGATTCGTATCCCCTCAGCCAACTCAGATTCACCTGCAGCTTTGATGCACAGTTCTGATATATACCGATGGCTTCCCACCTTAAGCACCAGCGTCTCTCTCTCTACTGGATGTGATGTTCACCTAGATTACAGGGCAAGCCCAAAGTATCTTGTTTTTAGAGTCACCAACAGCCTCCCACTACCACTGAGGAAAGACAGATGGCTAAGTACCCAAGTTATCTCCTTCCTTGGAGGTGTGTTTACAGTGTCTTTTGAGAATTCCCAGGGGTGTTGAACTCCAGTTGCTCACAGTGGGAACTTAGCCATTAACACATCCTCTTTAAGACCCTCTCCTCTTCCCTTCTCATTCCATCATTCTCACACTGCGTTTCCTGGGATCACTTCCAAAATCAACTACTTGACCTATGTTTTTATCTCAGGGTCAGCTTTTAGAGGACAGAAAATTGGCATGTATGCCCTCAAGTTTTTAACACCTTCTCCTCCCTTTTTAATGTATTCAGTAGCATTTCTTGTGGCTACAGAAAATGCCAGAGTAAATGTTAGATGCCGCTATATTTTAGGTATGTGGTACCCATGCTGCAATGTATTTACATAAAGTTCTTTGATCAATACGGTTTCTCTTGCTCCTTCTACCACCAGGGCAAAGACTTACCCTACTGCACAAGATGAAGTTATTTCTGCTGCAGGCAGGTTACTTATCATTAAGCCTCAACTGTCAAACTCAATACAGAAGAATCCAGAAGCCAGTCCCTGAGTGACTGTTTTTGAAGCTGTGATACATGGTGGGGAGGGTGGAAGTAAGAAAATGAGAAGGAGGAGGAGGCTCATGCCTTTCTAATCAAGAGCTGATGCTTTCCAGCATTGTCACTTTCTCCACATGGTCAGTAGAGGAAGGTTTTTCTAATCACCAGTGATCTTTGAAGAGTTCAACAGGCAATTCTATCTTGTATTTTGAGAATTTGGGGCACTTGTGCCTCACATCAGAACCAGACTTGTAGATAACCAACTACACCCTGCTAAGGCAGTCTGATCCATAACCGAATGTATGTCTAGGGCACTGGGAAGGAGAGACTTTGGGATATTTTCTTTCAGTAAATGTAGATGGTATGGTGATACTTAGGACAGTAATAAGGCGAGCAACTGTCTTATGCCCTATGAAAACTTTTACCAGTGGCCCAAGCTAAGGACCCATGATTATTCAGATATCCATTTCTGTCTGTAAAGGATCTAGAAGCTCCTGGCTTGCCGTTTCTGAGCTAACTGCTCTTGGTAATTTTACAAGACAAAACAGAAAGTAATCAGAATTCTCCCAAGCTCCCTTGAACCAGGTAGAGAATCCAAGTTGAATACACTGAATTCTCAGAGGTGATAGGGGAACTAGAGGAAAATGCCCTCCTCTAACCTCTCAGCAGTGTCAGGCTATTCATGCTGGCAAGGACCAGAGCCCTGGAATGTAGAAGATTAAGAAACACACCCCTCTGAGAAAGGGTGGTGTCTAAATTTGATAACGTTGGAGGAAAATCTAAATAGAGATCAACTATGAAGCCCTGGGTATGCTTCCCTGACCTCCCCCGAGGACTGAGCAGTAGTGATAGAGGTAGTTTTCTTGACAATTTTGCTAAGGATTCAACAGCCATGTCAGAACACACAATGCCTCCATATATGTGCTCTGAAAATGAGAAACTGCTGAGCATCTCTCTGTGGTCCAGGGTAACACTAGAACCCAGAAAGAAAAGGATGTGACCTAGGAGATTTTATAACAGAATAGTTATTCTAATGTGAGGTGGCTTTAAAGTCTTCACTGGTAACAAAGGAGTCAGGTTAACACCATTCCTATACAGTATTGCTAGAGAAATGTTTCCGTGCTCATTTATGCACTGAGACCAGCCATGGGCAAAATTTTACATTTGTGATCATTTTTCTTCCTTTGTGTTCCATGGTGTACTGGTTAGAGAGAGCCACTGTGAGCATCTCTTCCAAACTGTGTATTCACTGATGTCACACAGTGGCTTGAAATTAGCCATGGGAGGGGTATTTATACCACAGAAACAGGAAGTGGGCACGAGTTATAAATCAGAGCTCCCTCCCACCCCAGCATGTTGTTAAACATTTATAAATGTGTGCCCATTTATATTGAAATACGAAACGAAAACAAGCAGAGATCTCCGGCTTCTTGCCTTTGGCCAGGGAATTCATCTCACTCAGATACTTTGGTCATGATGAGCCTGGGCCCTGGGGCAACTTTGGAATATTCATGAATCAGTGTGTTTTATCTGGTAAATGTCTAATTTTCAAACTCTGGGTAAGTGACCCAATCTCTGTGAGACTTAGACTTCTCATATGCAAAAACAGTTGTAATACTTGCCCTATCTATTTCACAGGCTTGTGGTGAGATTTCAAATGAATAATGCATGTGAAAAAACTAATTACAATGTACATATAATTGTATACTATAGAGTACAGATATATTTAATATACTTAAACATAATATTATGGGAATAACAGTCAAAAATCGACATTTTTTTAGTGTTTAGTATTTGCCCAGCACTGTTTTAAGTGCTCTGTGTGTTTTAATCATTTTATCCTCATCAACCATATGAGGTAGGTGCTATTATTATTATTCCCATTTTACATTTGTGAAAACTAAGGTACAATGAGGTTAAATAACTTGCCCAAGATCATACCATTAGTAAGTGGCAGAGCTGAGATCACAAACCCAGGCAGTTTAGCTTCAGATCCTGAGATCTTAGTCACTACAGAGGTTAAATGCCTAAGGTAAATACAGATCTTTTTAATAGATAATCTATTTGCTCTAAGAGTGTGAACTTTAATTTCTGCATTGGCACCTTGTTATATAAGCCCCAAAATATCATAGTGAAAACAGAAAAAATTCAAACCTAGTGGATACTGTGTTTAAGATTTTATATCATATCAAAGATAAAAATATTGGTATTACAATGCCAAGAAGCCTCCAAGATTTAAAGTTTCATGGGTCTTTAAAAGCAAGAAAAACTATATTATTTTCTTCTATTGTAAAGAAATAGAAGTGCATTATCAAATATTTGGAGGGGGGAGAAACAAGAAAAATCAAATTCCTAAATTCATTCTACATATATATATGTATATTATATTATATATATTTTTATATATATATATGACATATATATATATATATATATATATATGACATTTGGTTAGAATGTCATTAGTAAGGTGGCAGAGATTACACGGTAGAGATGGGTAGTTGGACTTGTATTGCATATTAAGATGCTTTATAGGTAATGAAGGCTATAAGTTTGGGTTAAAATGGCAGCATTTGGTTTTTAGGATGATCTGAATGCAGATGGAAAGTGATCAAAGGAAGTCTAGATTGGTGGCTGGGAGAGCACATAAGAGAGTTTGGAAGAGTTTAGGTAAGATATAACAAAGTTCTGAATTAGGTTACTAGTAATAAAGAGCACAAGAAGAAACAGATTTGTAAAATAATGGGGAAGTAAAATTGACAAGTTTGATGACTAATTGGAGTATATGGAAAAACTGTTTTGAGGGGAGAAAGCTTCTCAATACAGTTTTGAATATGTTGAATTTGAAAGGCCTGCTTTGTACTCAAGCTGGTATGTCCTGTAAGCACTTTGATATATGAATATAATATGTATATTATTTTAAAACTTTGGGAGGAATTATCATAAAGATATTAAACCAGGAGAGTGGGTGAGATGTCCTGAAGATAGTGCTAAAAGAGCAGAGGATAAAAAAAAACAGAAATCAGAGAAGGATAAGTTAATTAAAGGATAAGTTGTTGGAGTGTCACCTGCAGTCAGGAAACGTGGTGCCTGAAAGATATCCTTTAGATTTGGAAAAACAGTGGACACCAGTGCACTTATTAAGGCCAGTTTCTTTGGAGGGAGTATAGGGAGGTCAAGCTGCAGATGCCTTTGCATCAAAGGTGAATCAGTTTTCATTCTTAATCTTTATTTATAGTATCTTCTGTAAGACAAATTTGGTCTTATATTTTCAACTTCTTTTCGGGTTTATTGGCATTTCCTATTCATTTATTTCTTTACATCAACAGTTCTGAACGAGTGATCTGGGGCCCCCTGGGAGTTCCCAAGATCCCTTTGAGGGGTTCACAAAGTTAAAACTTTTTGTAACAATACTAAGACATCATTTGCCTCATTCGACTCTCATTTTCTCATGAGTGTACAGTGGAATTGTCCAGAGGTTGCATAAGTCATGTCATCATCATTCTGATAGTTAATGAATTGTGTATTTGTATATAATTCTGTTTTAAAAATTGCCCCATTTTGATTTGTGATTGTGGTTAAGTGTTAGTGTAGAAGAAGAAACAAACCCTACCAACGCTTTGATCTTGAACTTCTAGCCTCCAGAACTGTGAGCAATAGATTTCTGTTGTTAAAGCCATCTAGTCTGTATGGTACTTTGTTATGACAACCCCAGAGAACTAACACAGGTAGGAACCTTAATTATTTTTGTCTGCAACTCTGTAAAGGAATTTTTATGGAATATTATTATTCCAGAAATTCACAACATATGATAAGCTGGTGCTTTTGAAACTGTAGTACAGAATACTGCTTTTGCAGAATGTTAGTTGATGTTATTTGAAAGAAGGAAATTCATAGTCAAGTAATGTTGGAAAACACCGGATTATAGCATAATTTCTTAGAGATGTTAATGTATAATTTTTTATCCTGAATGTATAAGATGGAGTACTCATTTATTACTATTTTCTGAAACCCACCTCTTTTTTTAATTAGGAACAGTAATCCAATAAATATATTTTAAGAATTAAAAAATTATTTCTATTATTTGTTGCAGGATCAGATCTATCAATCTGTAGACTTGTGTCTTTCTCCATGTACAAGAAGGATTTTCCCCCTCCTCTTCTGTGTCCAATTTAGATTGAAGGTTATTGTTTCTGTCCCAATTGGTCTAATTCCTTCTTCTAAAATATCAATTGGTCATGAATGCAATTTCATTTCTTCCTAGTTCACATTTCTAATCTTCTCCCTTGTCTTTTCATCTCTTTGTCTTTGTGCTTTGTGCTCTAGGGGAGTTTCTTATGATTTCCTTAATCATTGATTTAATTTTATGTCATGTCAATTTTCCTCTCCCTATTTCTTAAGCCAATACTTATTTAGATGTTTTATTTTCAGTTTCTTTATAATAGATCCTTGTTTTATCCTGCTCTCTTTTACATCTTTTGGCTATTCATTGAGCTGCCCTTTCATCTGAGAATATTTTGTCTTATTTAATATTTCATCTCCTCTTTCAATGTTCATGCTCCTCCATTTAACAATAAGTACAAAAATCTGCTTTCCTAAAAACACTGCTGTTTTGCTGTAGTGTAAATCTTTCAAGTTTCTTTTGGCTTTCACTCTTGAGTAAATTTTTTTTTAATCTTAGGGTATGATGTGGAGTCTTTTTATTGTCCTCATGATGAGTGTGTGCATGTGTGCTGGGTATGGATAGGTTTATTTGTGTGCTTGAGAATGCACTTGCTCATTAATGATAAGACTGTTCAAGTTAGTTGTTTGCCAGTATTTGGGGTGGAAGGACTCTTCGTGATTGGCCTCATTGCTTATTCAGGTGTTGTCAGCATCCACTAAGTTATTAAGTCAGAAGACTTGCGCTCTCCTCACATGAATTTTTACTGTCCAGTTATTAATTATCTAATAACAATGGCTGATACTTAGTGATCACTATGTGCCAGTTATTATTCTAAGTGCTTTAGGTGATTCCACTCATTTAAGCCTCTCTCTGTCTCTTTCTCTCTCTCACACACACACAAACCTATGGGGAACATGAGGCACAGTTAGGTTAAGTAACTTGCCCAAGGCTATGTAATTATGAAGGAGCCAAACCTAGGTACCCAACCACTGTGCAGTACCATCTCTCTTAAATGGACTGAGATGAGATCTCCCTTGCCCACTGCCTCATCATCTGACCACAAAGAATTCTTTCAGATATTCACCAGTTATTTGAAAAAGTTCTATAATCCTGTTGCTTGAAAAAATTCAGCTTCAGAGTGGGTTGCATGCAAGTCTGTCCCTACCTTGCAACCTCTCTACTGCAAAATTCCCATGACAAGAGGAAATGTTGCACTGGCCATGCCTTTGTATGGCTTGGTTTTGTTCTTGGAAAATAGTCTTCAAACAGATACAGAAAGAGAGGTTCTAATGGGGATAATGGTGTGTAATGGTCCTGTCCAGCTCAGAAAGTATCTTTGGCATAGTAGAAAGGTGCATACAAAATCCTCTCTGTTAAGACATCAAGTTTTTGACACAAGCACACAGTGGGATTCAATGGAAATGTCCTTCTTTGTTCCTGCCTAGCCCTGATAACCTGCCTTAGGGCTCCTTTACTTTGGTCATGGAAATTCCTCCTGGGATTATGCGGACTGTAAAGAACATTCCTAGTTACTAGCGCTATCGAAATCACGCTTTTCTTTGTACATTTGCATAAACATATAAAAGGGAAAGTTTAACCTTATTATTTTACATGAAGTGGGGAGTCAGTCTGGTGTTCTGACCAGGCTGTTTGGAGGATGGATAACCAGGGTCAGCTGTGGGAGTGAGGGCAAAGGTTCACAATGTAAATGAGACAATTTCAAGATGAAAAAAAAAATCTGAAACATCAAGGCCAGAACAATGATGGAAAGGAAGAAATTAACTAAAAAAGGAGGACCAATAGTGGCAGTCAGGTAAATGAGTCAGTAGAACTTAGAGAAAATACCCACTTTGGTTATGATCTACAGAGAAAGAGTCTATGGTTATTTTCATGGCTAGAAGGAAGCTATTAAGGCCAAATAATTTAAATTAATGTATTATTAATAATATTGTTAATCTATTAAACCCAAATTCATTTAAACACAGCTGCAAGCCCCATTATCTAAGGTGACAAAGACTCTAACCCTAAGGCATCCTAAAAAGGGGGAGGTTCTTAGCCTGAATTGTTCCTGTGGATTGCATTGTACTAGGTTCATTGGACTTTCACTAAAGTAAATCGTAGCATCTGTGGAAGTATATCACATGTTGTATGAATATTCAAATTTTTTACTTTGAGTGAATAGGCAAGTAAATGAAGGAAGGAGTAGACTGTAGAAGCTTGGTGAATGGCAGTGAAAGCATAAGAGAGATTCATCTGGACATGCACAACAGGAGTCACATGGCTCAGACTTTATGTCCTCAGTCACTTGGAAGTGGTTGACTTCTGGCATAGCGGGATGCTTTGAGAGCCAAACAGGAGAGTATTTTCTTCCTGAATGGTCTTCCCTTTGATCTGATGCTGCTGAGGGTAATTCTTGTACCAGTTTTGATCCCTCCACAGTGGATCCTCAGATTCCACCACATTTCCTTTGAAAAGTACTTCTCTCAAATTACAAAGTGTTTTTCTTTTTCAATTCAATTTTAATTTAATTTCAAATATGTTCTAGGATCATCAGCTATATACTTGTACAATTTTATGAAACTTATCTTTGGCATATTTTTCTAGAAAAATAATTTATTCATAGAACTTTTTCTTACTTAGATGCAACAGAGAATTAATTTAAAAAACATGATTCAAATTTACTAACTGAATGCAATTTTCCCTCCATAGTAACAATATAAGAAACTTTATGATATACATACACATTTTATCAAAGCATGTAGAAATATTTAAGGATCTAACAATAAGGTAAAATCAATGTAAAGTAAAAGTGAAACTCTAAAAATTATGATTTATGTATAGAAATAACTAGAAGTCATAAACAGTAGAATGCATGTATTTGTGTACATCATACATGTTTATGAATATATATAAAATGTATAGAATGAGTTAGAAAAATTGAAATTTCATTTCAAAATAATAAAGGCATTCTTTTTTATATTTGGTTTGCATTTTGTACTAAATTTTATTGAAATGTATTTTTTAAATCATTCATTTTTGTATCCATTTTTGTCAAATTATAATCTTTTATTACTTAATAATAGGGGTTAAGAAGCCTTTTAAGCACATAAAAATGATGACATTTTGATGGAATTCAGTTGAGCAATAATTTTATCAAATAATATATTTCTTTTTAAAAATACTATTAAAGAAAATATCACACACAAATTGGACAGAATAGAAAGAAAAATGTCATCTTAAATCATTTATCCCACTTTTCAGGTAACTGTTTAATTCTGCAATTATACAGTGTGTTGATATATAATTGAAATACATGCAATATGGAAAGGAAAAATTTATCAATACATTTGCCAATTATTTTATGACAAATATTCATACTATTTCTATAGACAGAAAAAATTTAATAAATGATACATAAAGGCTAAAGCAAGAAATTTATTTTTAAAAAGCTAAAATCATACTGTCAAGTGAATAATCTTTTTCTTCATATTAATTCCCTTGGGAAAGCTCATTCATAAGAACTTTAGCATATTCCAATTTAGATGAGAGTATGTATTGCAATGATGCTGTCACTGTTGAAAACAATTTTGGAATACCTGCTTTGGTATTATGTATGAGTCATTCAATAAGTTCTGTAAGAAATTCATTTTTTTTTGTGAGTAAGCAAGTCCATACATCATTGATAAAATTTTGCCAGTATTAAGGCATTAACATAAACGCTCCATAGGTTCTTAAGACAATTCAGAAGATGAGTTAAAAAATCATTTTGAACAGTGGTGTAACTGTTGAAATAAAGTCTACAGCCTTCCAAGACAATTGCTTCAAGGAAGATAGAATTGCTTTTTTGATTGTACACATTTGGTATGTTTGCTTAAAGCATTCTGACAATAATTCTTTCAACACTGCTTGCTTTTATAACACCAAATGATGGATGCATGTAGACTTGAATATGTTTATTTGATTATTTCACAGATCAATTCTATCATGCTCTCTTTAATACTCTTCTTAATACTAAATTTGAATATTAATAATAGAAATCATTAGCACAGATTTTAATATAAAGCATTCAAAATATCATTTAAAATTATCCTTACCACTAGAGGAACAGAAAGTATCTTTTTTCTTTTTTTTAATTAAAGTATACTCAGTTGTAATGTGTCAATTTCTGGTGTACAGCATAATGTTTTAGTCATACATATACATACATATATTCATTACATATCCTTTTCATTGTAGGCTACTACAAGATATTGAATATAATTCCCTGTGCTATACAGAAGAAATCTGCTTTTTTTTTTATCAATTTTATATATAGTAGTTAGTGGGAAGTAATCTTTAAGCAAAGTATCATTAGAAGGCAATAGAGAAGAGAGAAGATTTAATATCTTCCTACTCCATTTTAGAGATGAGAAGATTAAGAGCTAGAGAAGTTAAATGATTTGCACACAGGAAATAAAATCTTCCAGATGTGGAGGATATCAAAGGAACATGATCTCTTGGACCACAGGAATAGCAACTAAGTCACCTAGGTTTCTATTAGGTGATATAAAAGGGGCAAAAATCAATGTTAACATTTTGGGGTTTATGTATACCAAGTTATCCTAGGATATTGACTTCTTGAATGTTTTGGTTTGGGGATATTTTTAATATCTTTAGTAAATAGAAGAACTAGGACAAAATGAAAGAAGCCAAATGTTGACTCTTCACATTTTAATAGCTACAACCCTTATTCTTGCAAGTGTCAGTCATTTGATACACGTGCAATCTGAGCCGGCAGTCTTGTTGCAGACTTTCCCTTTCCAGTGCACTCTAAAGAAAGCAGTAAGACGCTCTTTCTTTTAATCAAATTCTAAGAATCTAACTTCTCCATTTTCTAATGACATTTGGTAACACCTCTCAAAACAAATAAATAATGAAGAGGTATTATTTATATAACAGGGATTCCAAACATATTTTAATTACCTTTTGGATTGCCCTAATCACACATTCTTCCCTTTTTCTGTAAACCACTTTTAATTGACTGGGAACAGAACCAGTAACTCAAAGCTTATTAGCAACATAAACAAGCAATAGCACTAAATGGGGAACCACAGGATGGCATCCAGTGAAGATAATAATTGCAATATCGGCTCATGTTCATTTGGGCCCCTGCAGCAAAGATTAACAATAGTGCATTATCTTGGGAGTGGAGTAGAAAACGTGTTATTCTAGGTGGAGTTCCGTTCCTTCCTCTCCTTTTTTCTTTCTGTTTTTTTTTTTTTCCTATGCTTCTTTTCCATTTTCTTTTAAATTTTGTTTTTTATTGAAATGTAGTTGATTTACCGTGTTAGTTTTGGGTATACAGCAGTTATACATATGCATACTCTTTTTTCAGATTCCTTCACTTTTTATGTTATTACAAGAACTGAATATAGTTCCCTGTGCTATACAGTAGGTCCTTGCTGTTTATCTGTCTTATATGTAGTAATGTGTATGTGCAACCTATGTTTTCCAGACCAAGCCAGCCTGAAGTATAAAAAGACACAATTTAAATAGTTAAAAAGCTGTCATTTCTATACACTTTTTTCAGCAGAATCCCTGGAATGTCAGCCCTCATAGGTTCCTTCCTCAATCAGTAATGCTTTCAACAATACAAGAGCTTGTATCTTAATGATTAAAGGCACAAACCCTACAACTAGCTGCCTGAGTTAGTCTAGTTCTAATCCTTAATAGATGTGCAAGTTCTAAACCTCTCTGTGTCAGTTTCCTTATGTATAAAATGATATTATCTTAATAATAATAACAAAACAATGGTACATCATAGAATTACTATGTGGATGCGTTAATGTGCATAAAGCAATTAGGATGGTGCTTATGAGAGTAAGAACCAAAAAATGTTAGCAACTGTTACTATTGTTGACATTTTTTCTATATACTAACATATTCTGAAAGTGTTTCAAGCCTACTTCTGTTAGCTTGTATGTCTCTTTATTTTAGACTGTATCTGTCTTATACCTTTTATTTAGCTCAGTATTTCAATTTCTTGATCTCCCCTATGCACCATGATCTCTGCTGCAAGGTGGGATTCAGCTTGTATCCCTGACATCTCATCAACTAGTGTTCAGCTAATGAACCTTAACTTGTTTCTTCATCAGCATACTTTCTTCTTTTATTTGGGGCACTGCACAGTGCTTCAGGAGCACAGTAGTTAAACGGGTGTTAAAATTGAGTGCAACTCCGGTATGTTTAACTGTTATCTCTGTCATGAGATATTTAAGATGTTCACGTAGATAGCTAAGCAGGAAAAATATCCAAAAACCTAATTTCCCACTTTGAGTAAGCTGAGTCTAGCTACTGCTAAGGCCTTCAAAATGCAAAACAGGTAGAAGGTGTATACATAGGCAAAATCCAGATCCTCTGACAGCTCCTTCCAAAAGTCCCTTTTTATATCTCGTATTTCTACTAATGAATAAACTAGATAGAATTATCAGATCATTTTTTCATATGAAAATAGATTGAAAGTTCTCCACATGTATAGGGCACAATACTTATCTCAAAGTACAGTACTTCCCACTTTAGTGTCAACTTCATTCCTTATTTTAGAACTTCATGATTCCAGCCCAGCTCTTAACCACATAGATGTGTGACCTATGTGCTTAGGTCTAATGCAGATGACAGCTGGTCCTTCCTCACAGAAGTGTTGTGAGAGTTAAATACATTATGGTGTATACAGCCTCTGTATTGCTACTAGAACTCCTCAAAATGTTATTTCAGAAGTTCAGGATCTCACTCTGGCAAAAAATATTTTGGAATGAAGATTTGAAAATTAGTATCAGTAAGATTTTAAACAGAGTCTGTTAAGTTTGTAGTGAATTTCTCTAATTACACTGTCAGAGTATTACAGAAAATTAGATACCCAGATAATAGTATTTATATACAAGTTATATTTTTAGAAAATAGCTAACTTGCTTAAGTTTGCTTTGACTGTGGCGCTTTGACCCTTGAAAAATATTTTAATGACATGTGACAATGAGTTGTTCTTCTGACCATCATGAATTTATTTTGTCATTATAATCTCTAGCTTATTTCTCATCCATACATAAACGATGATGTGGACACACATATATATGTAGAGAGAGTTGCGCTATTGTTCTATACTACTATTAGTGACAATGACAAGTTTTGTAACTGTAGCATTTGTAGATATTTCTCCTGTCTTTGTCCAACATAAATTATTTTCTCTTGCTAATAGCCTAAGATTACTACAATGCAAATTTTGAAGAATCCTGGTTCTACTTCTTATGTATTTCATCCTGTGGTATAACAATTACATTTTCTTTTAAAAAAAAAAAACACCTTTCTGGGAAACTGAAAACACTTCTGAATGATAATACACCTTGTTATTTGTAAAACAAACCTTGAAACTCTCTTTTAAAGCCTGGAGTTCTAGCAATTATTAGATCACAGTTACACTCTGTCAAGACTAAATGTCTTACATCCTTGCTGGAAGAGCTGAAGACCCTGAGATTACAATATATTTGAACAAGAAGGTGCTAACTTTGCATTATTTTCCATTCTTCTTCCTGTCTTTGTCAGGAGGCTGGAGCCATGCTGTGCTATTCTCTATTCTGGTTGCCACCTTTGTCATGAGAATGAGACACCAGAATCAGAATGTTTCCTGTGAGATATAATAGCATGCTTTCCTGATCTCACCTCTCAGGATGCTGTATTTCGTTAGGTTAGAGCCCCTGAATCCCTTAGAGCCTCAGCTTAACATTCACCATTCATGCAAGGTGTCCTTTTTGCTTGTATTCATTGTAAAAGTATTTGATGTCCTGGTCAGCCTTGCAACCCTTCTCTATCTCACACACCTTTTAAAAGCACTGTTATTATTTTCTATCATTATCAGGCCAATCGAATGTATATTGCAATTTGTGGTTTACAGAAGCATAAACATGGCTTAATTATTTTTTTAAAAAAATACCCATCACTTACAAATATTTCAGTATTCCAGTGACACATAGAAATATACAAGAAGTAGCTGCTATGCTTTTGGGAGAAGAGATGATGAGATGGACACTTAAAATAAAAGGAGCTCCTTCTCTGGAAGATGTATTTATTTTGTATTTAGAAAACTTCTACTTAAAATGTTCATTTCATTTGGGGGCATATTTTAAAATTACTCTAAATTTTGCATTTCATCCAGGCTAAGATATAAATACTATATTGTAATTTTAGACCATGCTTCTGTCCCACTGTGTTTTTTTTTTCTACAGTGAGCATTTATTAACTGATGAGAAAGTGTTTCTAGAAAACTTAAGAGACTCAACTCAAATGCAACATCCACTCAGATATACATCCAAGTAATAACCACTTAACTTTTTACAAATGTTGGGATATATGGAGCCAACATGATCAACATCTCTATGCTATTGCATTTCTCAATATAGATAGAATTTCATACCCATGCAGGATAAGGGAAGAGGACATGGTAAGCATGAGAAATCCTTTTGAATTTGAAAAGTGTACATATAAGAACTGTAAGAATCTAGTCAGTGATATAAATTCCTGTTTTATGTATGTGAGAAATATTTTCCAGTAATTTTAGTCTTGATTTTAGTATTTTTTTCTTCAGAAGAAATTGACCTAAAGTTGAATTACACGTGTCCTTTTTCTAGGATTAAAAACAATGTAATTAGGACTTCCGGGCAAGATGGCGGAGTAGAAGGACGCTTGTAAGTCACCCTCTCCCACAAATACACCAAGACCCACATCTACAGACCCACTCAGCCAACCAGAGCACCTGCGGAACTCCAACAGATCATCGCCCTCTTCAAAAGATAAAGACGCCAAAAATCTGGTAGGAGAAAAGGAAAAAAGAAAGAACAAAAGGCAAAGCAGCGCGGGACGGGTCCCGCGGGGAGGGAGCGGCAAAGGAGGACTGGCGCTTGCTCGCTGGGTCTCCCCTCTCCAACTGAGAGGCCAGCGGGACGGAGGGGGAACCTCCAAGGCTCGGATCTGTACAGAGCAGCCCTTGTCTGACAGAACTAAGTTAAACGGGCACAGAGCGTTCCCCCGACACCCAGCCTGAGACGCGGGCCAGCAGTGGCGGGCAGGGCCAGGCTGCACAAGCCGGGCGGAGGACGGGGGCGGCTGCATGGAGGCAGCTCCAGGGGACTGCAAGGGGCTGGGCGCCGGGGCTTTGGGTGTACAGGACAGAACAACCTGGGCCCTCCATAAAACAGCAAGGTTGATGTGCTCTCGGGGTAAGGGTGCATACCCCCATCTCTGAAAACACGTGGAAACTTTTCAGGGGAAGAGGGGCGGGGCCCAGGCACAGCCGCCATATTCTCTGGCACTTAACACCCAGGCGGGGGCAGAGGCGAAACCTGCGTCCGCACCGAAGGGCTTAGCAGCCTCAAGGGCCAGACTGAGACGGGCCTACAGCCGTGGGCAGATAGGATCCTTCCATTCTGGTCCCCCAGAGAACTTGCTCCACAAAGACAAACAAGCAGCTGGGTCTTGGCTCGGAGCAGGGACGAGGCTGCCCCTTGGTCTTCCCCGAGCCCACCCGTGGAGCGCCGACCGGGGCGGAGCGCGACCAGGGCGGAGCGCCGGCGCAGAGCGCGCAGCCGCCCAGAGCAGCTGAGCTATCGGCGGCGCAGGCAGGGGGAGAGCGGCCCCCCGCCTGTCGGGCAGGAACACAACCCCTGACCGAGGTGCTGGGAAGGGACACGACCCGCCCTCCTGCCTGGCCAGTCTGCAACATCTGACTGCGGCATCCGGAGGGGCAGTGACCCGCCTGCCCACAGCAGAGGAGAGCTGCATCTGACCCCGTGTTAGGAGGAGGCGCGATCTGCTTGCCTACAGGTGCTGGGAGCAGCACAGAAGAGGGCGCCAACAGAGGGCCTATGAAAACAAGCTGAGCTTCCAAAACAGGACGTAGACAGAAGGACATCACATTAAAAGCACACACACTCCAGGAGAACACCGACAAACCCCTTTTTTTGTTTTGTTTTGTTTTGTTTTTTTGTTTTTTGTTTTTGTTTTTTTTTTTTAATCTGTTTTTACCTGTTCTATTTTCAATTACTCTCTTAATTTTTACTTCTTAATTCATTTCTATTTCTCTTGGGTTTTGATGTCCTGTTATTGATTAGACACAGGCTTCAAACACATATATTCATCTCCCCACCCCACCCCTTTTTTTTTAAAGGTTTTAAAAGGACGTCTCCACCCGATTAATACTCTGCTTCAACCCGCTCTTCAGTTATTCATTATACATTGTTTTCAAACCCTCTTTCTCCCTTCTTTTAAAAATCTTTCTCTCTCTCTCTTATTTTTTCTTTTTTTTCTTTTTTTTTCCTAAGTTGTATTCCTAAATAGGCATTAGATAGATAAAATCCTTAAGATCCAAAATAGACAACTGATACTCCATAAACCACAGTGCCAGAGAGGTATGAGCAAGATGAAGAAGCAGAGAAACCTTTCCCAATTAAAAGAACAAGAGGAATCCCCTGAAAGAAAGCTCAATGAAATAGACATCGATAGCCTACTAGATCAAGATTTCAAAAAAGGAGTGATCAAATTGCTGAAGGAATTAAAAGAGATAATGCTTAGAGAAATAAAATATGTCAAAAATGAAATTGAAGCTATAAAGAAGAGCCAAGCAAAATGGTGAAACTCATTGACAGAGATGAGGAATGATCTAACAGCTGTGCAAAGCCGACTAGTTAATGCAGAGGAACGAATTAGTGATCTAGAAGACAGGGCAACAGAAAGCACCCATTCAGAAGAACTACAAGATAAGCAAATAAAAAATAATGATAATAGCATAAGGGACCTATGGGATAATATAAAGCATCCCAATCTTCGCATAATAGGGGTCCCAGAAGGGGAAGAAGGATCAAAGGGGATTGAAAAGGTTTTTGAAGAAATCATGACTGAAAACTTCCCAAACTTAAAGAAGGAATCAGATATACAAGTACAGGAAGCTCAGAGGGTCCCAAACAGGAAGAACCCAAATAGACCCACACCAAGACATATCATAATCAAGATGGCCAGAGTCAAGGATAAAGAAATGATTCTAAAGGCAGCAAGAGAAAAGCAAAGAGTGAACTACAAGGGAACCCCCATAAGGCTCTCAGCTGATTTCTCTACACAAACACTACAGGCCAGAAGGGAGTGGCAAGATATATTCAAAGCCCTGAATGAAAAAAAGATGCAGCCTAGGATACTTTATCCAGCAAGGCTGTCCTTTAGGATAGAAGGAGAAATAAAGAGTTTCACAGACAAAAAAAAAGCTGCAGGAGTTTAGCAACACTAAACCCATGCTAAAAGAAATATTGAAAGGGCTATTCTAAATAGAAAAGCAGCAGGATGCTACAGAAATGAGAAACGTACAACTGGAAAGGTGATAACTCATGAATTACAAATAAAGAAAACACGAAATTACAAAAGAAGACATACAAATCACTGAGAGTGGGAGAGGGAGGCAGGGAAATATAGAATTTTTTTTCTTTCTTTTTTAAAATTTTTTTAACAGTAGGATGGGTTTGAGATCATGTTATTATCAGTTTATTAAAAACGGGTATAGGTTAGTAGATTTACAATAAAGGGTAACCACAAGTCAAAAATTTACAAGGGAGTCACAAAAATTAAATAAAATCCATGATAATACAAAGGAAAATTACCAAACCACAAAAGGAAGAAGAAAGGAACAAAGAGGATATACCAATTCAACTGCAAAGATAAGTTCAAAATGGCAATAAACACACATCTATCATTAATTACTGTAAATGTTAATGGACTAAATGCTCCAGTCAAAAGACATAGAGTGGCAGAGTGGATAATAAAGCAAGAACCTTCAATATGCTGCATACAAGAGACCCACTTTAGGGAGAAGGACACATATAGATTGAGAGTGAAAGGATGGAAAAGGATATTCCATGCAAATGGAAAAGCCAAAAAAGCAGGTGTTGCAGTACTGATTTCAGACAAAATAGACTTTAAAACAAAGGCCATAAAGAAAGATAAAGAAGGACATTTTATAATGATTAAAGGAGTGATACAAGATGAAGATATTACACTCGTTAATATATATGCACCCAATATAGGAGCACCTAAGTACATACAAGAATTACTAACAGAGATAAAGGGGGATATTGATGGGAATACAATCATAGTTGGAGATTTTAACACTGCATTAACATCACTAGACAGATCTTCCAGACAGAAAATAAACAAGGCAACAGAGAAATTAAATACTACAATAGAAAAACTAGATATGGTGGATATTTTCAGAGCTTTACACCCCCCAAAAATAGAATATACATTCTTTTCAAGTGCACGTGGAACATTTTCCAGGATCGATCATGTACTTGGACACAAAAGAAACCTCAACAATTTTAAGAAGATAGAAATTATCTCAAGCATCTTTACTGACCACAATGCCATGAAACTGGAAATCAACAACAGAGAAACAAAGGAGAAAAAAAGAAAAGCATGGAGATTAAACAATATGTTATTGAAAAAACAATGGATCAATGAGGAAATCAAAGCTGAAATTAAAAAATACCTTGAGACAAATGATAATGAAAGCACAACCACTCAAAACCTATGGGACACAGCAAAGGCAGTGCTAAGAGGGAAGTTTATAGCGATACAGGCCTTCCTCAAAAAAGAAGAACAATCTCAAATAAACAAGTTAACCCACCACCTAAATCAATTAGAAAAAGAAGAACAAAAAGCCCCAAAAAGGAGCAGAAGGAAGGAAATAATAAAGATCAGAGAGGAATTAAATACAATAGAGATTAACAAGACCATAGAAAAAATCAACCAAACCAAAAGCTGGTTTTTTGAAAAAGTAAATAAAATCAACAAACCTCTGGCCAAACTCACAAAGAAGAAAAAAGAGAGAGCACAAATTAGCAAAATAAGAAAGGAAAATGGAGAAATTACAACAAACAAAATAGAAATACAGAATATCATACAAGAATATTATGAAAAACTATATGGAACCAAACTGGATAACCTAGAGGAGATGGACAAGTTTCTGGAAACATACTGTCCACCAAAACTGAATCAAGAAGAAACTGAACACTTGAACAATGCAATCACTAGAAAGGAAATAGAAATAGCAATGAAAAACCTCCCTACAAATAAAAGTCCAGGACCGGACGGCTTCACCGGGGAATTCTACCAAACATACAAAGAAGAACTCATACCAGTCCTTCTCAAACTCTTCCAGACGATTGAAAAGGAGGGAATACTCCCAAACTCATTCTATGAAGCCACCATCACCCTGATACCAAAACCAGGCAAAGACACTACAAAAAAGAGAATTATAGGCCAATATCACTGATGAACATAGACGCCAAAATCCTCACCAAAATTTTAGCAAATAGAATCCAACAACACATAAAAAAGATTATACATCATGACCGCGTGGGGTTAATCCCAGGGACACAAGGCTGGTTCAACATACGCAAATCAATCAATGTAATACATCACATCAACAAGAGAAAGGACAAAAACCACATGATCATCTCAATTGATGCAGAAAAAGCATTTGATAAAATTCAACACCCATTTATGATAAAAAATCTCGCCAAAGTGGGTATAGAGGGAACATATCTCAACATAATAAAAGCTATATATGACAAACCTATAGCCAGCATAGTTCTCAATGGTGAAAAACTCAAAAGCTTCCCACTAAAATCTGGGACAAGACAAGGATGCCCACTATCACCACTCCTATTCAATATAGTCCTGGAAGTCCTAGCCACAGCAATCAGGCAAGAGAAAGAAATAAAAGGGATCCAAATTGGAAAAGAAGAGGTAAAAGTGTCATTATATGCTGACGTCATGTTACTATATATAGAAAACCCTAAAAGGTCCACTAAAAAGCTACTAGAGCTGATCGAAGAATTCAGCAAGGTAGCAGGTTACAAAATTAATGTTCAAAAATCAGTTGCCTTTCTTTACACTAACGATAAATCAACAGAAAAAGAAAGTAAAGAAACAATCCCCTTTAAAATAGAACCCAAAGTAATAAAATATCTGGGAATAAATCTAACCAAGGAGGTGAAAGAATTATACACAGAAAACTATAAACCATTGATGAAGGAAATTAAAGAAGACTTTAAAAAATGGAAAGATATTCCATGCTCTTGGATTGGAAGAATCAATATTGTTAAAATGGTCACACTGCCCAGGGCAATATACAGATTTAATGCAATCCCTATCCAATTACCCAGGACATATTTCACAGAACTAGAACAAATCCTAATAAAATTTATATGGAACCATCAAAGACCTAGAATTGCTAAAGCATTACTGAAGAGAAAGAAAGAGGCTGGAGGAATAACTCTCCCAGACTTCAGACAATACTATAGAGCTACAGTCATCAAGACAGCATGGTATTGGTACCAAAACAGACATATAGACCAATGGAACAGAATAGAGAGCCCAGAAATGAACCCACAAACGTTTGGTCAACTCATCTTCGACAAAGGAGGCAAGAATATACAATGGAATAAAGACAGTCTCTTCAGCAAATGGTGTTGGGAAAACTGGACAGCAGCATGTAAAACAATGAAGCTAGAACACACCCTTACACCATATACAAAAATCAACTCAAAATGGATTAAAGACTTAAACATAAGACAAAATACAATAAACCTCCTAGAGGAAAACATAGGCAAAACATTATCTGACATACATTTCAAAAATTTTCTCCTAGAAGAAATAAAAGCAAGAATAAACAAATGGGACCTAATGAAACTTACAAGCTTCTGCAGAGCAAAGGAAACCAGAAATAAAACAAGAAGAAAACCTACGGAATGGGAGAAAATTTTTGCAAGTGAAACCGACAAAGGCTTGATCTCCAAAATATATAAGCAGCTCATACGACTCAATAAGAAAAAAATAAACAACCCAATCCAAAAATGGGCAGAAGACCTAAACAAGCAATTCGCCAAGGAAGACATACAAATGATCAAAAAACACATGAAAAAATGTTCAATATCACTAATTATCAGAGAAATGCAAATCAAAACTACAATGAGGTATCACCTCACACCAGTCAGAATGGCCGTCATTCAAAAATCCAAAAATGACAAATGCTGGAGAGGCTGTGGAGAAAGGGGAACCCTCCTACACTGCTGGTGGGAATGCAGTTTGGTGCAGCCACTATGGAAAACAGTGTGGAGATTCCTCAAAAGACTAGGAATAGACTTACCATATGACCCAAGAATCCCACTCCTGGGCTTGTACCCAGAAGGAAATCTACTTCAGGACGACACCTGCACCCCAATGTTCATAGCAGCACTATTTACAATAGCCAAAACATGGAAACAACCTAAATGTCCATCAACAGGTGACTGGATAAAGAAGAGGTGGTATATTTATACAATGGAATACTACTCAGCCATAAAAACCGACAACATAATGCCATTTGCAGCAACATGGATGCTCCTAGAGAATGTCATTCTAAGTGAAGTAAGCCAGAAAGAGAAAGAAAAATACCATATGAGATCGCTCATATGTGGAATCTAAAAAACAAAAACAAACAAACAAACAAAAACAAAGCATAAATACAGGACAGAAATAGACTCATGGACAGAGAATACAGACTTGTGGTTACCGGGGTGGGGGGCGGGGTAGAGGGTGGGAAGGGATAGACTGGGGTTTCAAAATTGTAGAATAGATAAACAAGATTACACTGTATAGCACAGGGAAATATACACAAAATGTTATGATAAATCACAGAGAAAAAAATGTGACAATGAGTGTGTATATGTCCATGAATGACTGAAAAATTGTGCTGAACACTGGAATTTGACACAACACTGTAAAATGATTATGAATCAATAAAAAATGTTAAAAATAAATAAATAAAAAAATTTAAAAAACCCAATGTAATTATAATCCATTTAAGCCAGATTAATAAGAAAAACAGAAACCACTCTTAAGTGTTTCAGCAGAGAGGTTATAACGTAGGTGATTGGTGCTCTAACTCTGGCCAACTAGGAAGCAACTAGGTTCTCACTGGCAGTGAAGAACCCCTAGAGTCTTGGCCACATCTTCCACTTGGCCTCTAGACTGAACGTTCTCCCTTGTAGCATTTGTTGTAACACTATCTCCCACTGTGGTCATGGTGGGGGCATCCATGGCAGCTCCGCTGGCTCACTCTCAACTCAATGAGTGCTACTACCCCTCTCCTCTGGGCTAGTCAGAGATGTGTGTTTCGCTTCATACCTCATAGAAGCCAAGAGAAGCTTAGGTGCACTTAGATCCTTCTGTCTAACCGTGATGGGTGCATAGTTTTCCACCATGCGTCTCCTGGTGGATGTCGAGCAATCCTATTAAACAATCTCCTCTTATATTCCCACACATGAACATAGAACAAGCTCCTTACTGCCATTTCAAGTCCCTTCTATCAGTCTAACTCACCTCCTACCTCTGGGCATCTGTCTCCAGAGGAGATCAGGGTATACATTCCAGTGGCAGCCTCACTTGTCTGCCTTCTTCCTTGTCATTGAACTTCCTCGAGACTGCGGGGCAGGCTTCTGTTCTGCTCTGGACCTCTCTCTGTTGAACTGTATGGTGTAACTCACCAGGTCTGTAGGCCAGTATGGTCAATGTATCAATGTATGCCAGCCATTATTTAGAAAAGTATTTATTCCTAATAAAAGCTTTATTTTAAATATAGTTGTCTTATTTTAAAAATAAAAATATCATATTATAAAGATTAAAAATTGTGTATTTCTCTAATATGTCTGCTCTAAGGGTCCTATTTCCTATCTCCCAATCCACAGTAAATGGAAATCCTGTTGTTGATAGGAAAAAATATTATGTATAAAAAATGGAAAGAAAAAAAACACACTTATATTTCCTGTTTTAAAAAGATAAGCTTGGGTAAGAGAGGTGCCCAGTGAATGGGCCAGGAGCTGAACATGAAAGCACGTGCAACTCTTTCATCTGCTCAGTTCTGCTGGGTGCTAGGTTACCCCAGAGAAAGGAGAAATAGGCAGGTTCTGAATCTTTTTACTTCACCAGACTTAAGTGATGGAGATTTGAGACATAGAGTGCTTGTGCTTCAAGACTCAAGAGTGTGTATCTTTGGTAGAACTTGCAGGCTGCTGAGTTGTGAAGTCATTCTCATACTCAAAGTTGTTGAAGAGCGGTTCTGTATAACTCAGTGGAGACAGCTGATCTTTTACTGTAGCTTGTGTCAGGTTGGAGCCCTTTCAGAGCAGTTCTGCTTATAGCCAGTGTTAAGTTTAGGTGAGAGGTCTTCGTGCCTCAGGAGGCCTGAAGATCCAGCGTTAATTCTCACTGCTACAGGGTCATTCAGTTTAAGATCACAACTTCCCAAGATGTGGTCAGCCAGCCTTCCCTGGGGCACACATGGTTCGGACAAAAGTTCAAGAGACTAGCTCCAGAAGAACTGTCCAGCTTTTTGCAGTGCCACCAATAATGGTGTTCTAAAGCTGCTCAAAGTGTAACTGCATTGCTATTTTATTTCCCCAGGACAGTGGAACCAGATATTTCATCATCTGAGGGACACTGCTCAAGTTACTCTTCCAAGAACAGGAAAGATCATCTAAAGGTAATTTGGTTTTTTTACATTTCCATAGGTAGAGGAGACCATTGCATCAGTTTTTGACAGAGTGAAGAAAAGTAGCCTTTCTTCATAAAAGCTATTCATTTGAAATTTATGCATATGTCTGTGTGGTTATTGGATTTATCTGTCACCCTAGCTGTAAACTTCACTAGTGTAGGTGCCTTATTTCTTTGGTTCTCTTTGTGTCCAGTGCCTAACATGGAACCTGCCACAGAAATGGGTTAAAATAAATACTTGTGGAATTAATAAATGAGTAAATCTACCCCAAGATGATGTTGTCCACTTGCTATGCTGTGAAGTACCGTTTCTAGCTAAAGAAGAGAGGAGACAACATCAGGCTAATCCTGGATGTGGTGATCCTCAAGCTGAGACAGCTTCCTAAAAAGAGGAAGCTATTGAAGGCTCAGATTGATTCAGCCTATAGATAAACATTTTAGGAAATTACATGATTTAGGCTTACATTTTAAATCAGATAGACCCATCAGTATTAATTACAGTACATCAAGTTGTGTTCTGAAAAATATCATTCACTAGATAGGTAATATGTGGAAAATTAAAGTGAAGTGAGTTTAGAATCAATGGGACAAACAGATTTCTTTATTGAAGGACTTCTCATAGCCATTGAGGAAGTACTGTACTCTGAAATACCGTATCCTGATACCTCAAACTTATTGGACCAGGGAGTTTTCTTTTTATACTAACTTTCCTATTTTTTATGTTCCATGTTGAAATATTAAAAAATATTAAAAAATTTAAGCCTAAACTCCAGAAAATAGTGTAAAACAATTGATTATGATGATATAATAGCAATTTGTGCACTTTTAAGGATTCCACAACATTAAGGCTTATTTTCAATCAGATTTGTGAGCCAGAGAGTAATTATGTTTTATTCATCCTTGTTGCAAACATTCTAGCACTTTTTAGTGCTTGGCACATAGCAAGTCTTCAATAAATATCAGTTTAATAAAGGAGACAATGAAAGCTATGTCTAACTAAAGTGTTTGCTATATTGAATGTAATAATTATTCTGAGTTATCAATACCTTTTAACAGTCTGAGACTACTAGTGCATGCTGAGGAAAATATGTGTTGTGAAAAGTTAAAAAAATTTCACAAATCAGGAAGAATAATGCATATACACAGCTTATTTCATACAGAAAAGGAGAGAGTAGATAGAATATATTTATTATACCAAAATGTAATAAATATCAATTTTAAAAATCAGTGTATGAAAGGATAACACAAAATTTTGATGAAGAAAGAGAATAATAGGACTCTCTGAAGACTCTGTACTGTCTTGATTTATGGAAGTCAGATTCCTAGTAGTAGTAGTATATTTTCCTATGGAATATCTTAGTAGACTTGGTTTCCTAGTTTTTGTTCAGTTCTATGGAGTTTACCCTGGTAAAATAACTTTGTTTGGTGACTGGCAAAATTTCAGAAATTGGGTTGTTACATTTCTTAGCTTACACCCAGGAGCCACCCACAGCTGGATAGGAAAATACACCTGAACATACTGGGCTATATCACAGTAATGGCTATAACATCCCAATAGCCAGTATCTAAAGTGGAGTCAGAAAATGATTATGACTAGAGGTTACTAATTATTTTTATAAGGTTTGTCCCTAAAAATTTGAGAGTACATCTAAAAGTCCCTAATTTGACATAATTAGAAACATCAAGCTCCTAAACATAGGTGTTGGAAGGTTTAAGTAGGAAGGCCATTCATAAGCTACTGATTTTTTTCATTTGGGGGATTGTAATAAGCCAAGAAGATCTCAAGAACCCTCTCTCACCTCAGTCAGTGGTTGAGGACAAATGTGGTTATATTTGAATGCTTTAAAATGTATGATGTGCTTCACAAATAAACTTTTTTTTTATTAATTTGTCTATACAGTTTGTGGATAGATTTTTAAGCTATACATTATATTCTGGTGGGAAAGGGCAATTATTTGTCTCATCTGTTGTTTTTCCTGTTGCCTGAGGGGCATCTAAGGATTTGAACCCGACTTGAATCCTCTTTGAAACATAAACCTGGGAGTATGTTAGTGTGTGTCAGACGCAATGTAAATAAGAGTGCTACCGAGATTGATGTGTAATGAATTATGCACCTGTGCTTGGGGTGTCTAGACTGTTTATTGAATAACCTGTAATTGATGGGTAATCAGCTGCACCAGGGATGAGATTGAGTTCTGTACCTCTGTGAGGATGATGAGTCTAGCAAGATAGAAAAGCTGGTGGGACCCTGCGGCTGATGGCTTCAAGGAGCCGGATTGGTCCATATCCATTAGCCTCATCCCCCATGCTCCCATGCACCCCAATGTGGAGAAACTGGGACATTGGCAGCTATTGCTGGGAGTTGTGAGCCTGTGCTTCCTGTGACGCCAGGTTGTCTCTCCGGTGTGCTTTCTTAGAAACTGTAAAGACTATTTACTGAGTGAAGTTTTGTCTCATGAGTTTAATGGACAGTTCAAGCCCAGGACCACTGCTGTTGGTCAAACGAAGCGAGTGTTGTCCTGTGACAAAGATCTAAAAATGTGACTATTTAAAAACCTTCCATTTAAAGATTCTGCTGAACTTCTGATAGCTTGGGATTTGATGAAGAGGAGCATAACATTTGTGTATTAGTTTCCTAGGGCTGCCGTAACAAAGTGCCACAAACTGGGTGGTTTAAAACAACAGAAATTTATTGCCTGCCTGTTTTGGAGGCTAGAAGTCTAAAATCAAGTTTTCATCAGGGCCATGCTCCCCTTTAAGGCTCAATGGGGAGGACCCTTGCTTGATTTTTCCTATATTCTTTGGTTATGGACAACCATTAGCATTCTTTGACTTGTAGATGCATCCCTCCAGTCTCTGTCTTCTTCTTCACGTGGTATTCTTCTGTGTGAGTGCTGTCTGTGTTCAAATTCTCCTCTTCTTCTAAGGACACAACTCATTGGATTAGGGTGAGCCTAATCTTTATATGATTGCATTTTAACTTGATTACATCTGTGAAGACTCTATTTCTAAATATGGTCACATTCACAGGTTCCAGGGGTTAGGGCTTGAGAATATATTTTTAAAGGTATACAATTCAATCCATAATAATTTGTCATATAGTGGATTTCAGTCACAACCACTTTAATGTTGTTCTTGTCCTTGATTGCTTGATGCATTTATTCATTCAAAAATATTCATTGAGCTGAGTAGTTTTCTAAGTGCTTATAGCAAAGTAGCATGTTGCCTTTCACGGAGCTTGGATTCTACTGAGCGTAGACAGGAATTATGTAAATAACTAAACATAGAATTAGTCAGATAGTGATAAGTATTAGAGAAAATAATAAAGCAAAGTAGAAAAGCTAAGGCATGCCAGACAGAGCTTGCTATTTTTTATAGAGTGATTGGAGAAGTCCCCACCAATAGGACACTCTCTGAATGAAGTAGGAAATCATGAGAGTTGTGAGCAGAGGAATGACAAGATTTGAATTATGAGAATAGAATACAGGAGGGCATAGAGATTATAATTAGTAAGGAAGATAACAAGTACCTTATCCTACCTTACTGTGGAAGTGGGAAGAGCAGGTAGGAAGTTATGGGAATTGAGTATCTAATAAGTGATAATTATTACTGGCTTTGAACAAGCTAGTAATCGAGGTGATGAAAAGTGGTGAGATTCTGATAATGTTAAAAGAATTGAACCAAAAAGATTTCCTGATGGAGAAGATGGCTGTAACATCTTTGAGCTGATCAGCTCAAAGTATGGAGTTGACACATACTAAGATGACAAGACTGTATTAATCAGCTCTGTGTTTAAGTGTGCGAGGGTGTGTGTGTGCATGCACACATGTGGAAGAAGATATATAGGTTTTGAATTTTTTTATGTATTAGTTTTAAGATGAATATTAGAAAACCAAGTGGAGATATTAAGTAAGGAATTAGATATATAAATCTGGAGTTCAGGAGAAAGATAAGAACCAGAGGCATACATTTTTAAGTCAGAGTAAGCTAAGTTGTATTTATTGCCATACAACTAGATGAAAACACCTTCCCTGGTAGATCATGTGACAAGTTCTACAGTGTTTGCAAAAGTTACATCAAGTATGGTTATCACAATACCTAAGACATTTCTTTCTCTTAAACTTGAGAGTGTATTTTCTCAGTAAAGAGGCCTTTATACTCTGGAGCTATTTACTAATGCTCATTGCAGGAGGAGGTATTTTTTATAGGAGGTATTAAAATAGACTAGCCCACTGACTTTGGATGGATTACTTACACCCATGTAAGCAATGACATGAACCAGCTGACTTATTGAGCCTTAACCTACCTCTGTTATTCTAGTCACTCACTTTCTTCTAATTTGAATTTGAATTCTTTTTCCTATGCTATAAGATTAGGGTATTTGCAGCACCAAGTGGGCTGTCAGGTTTCTTTCCTATCTTTATTGGGCGATCATTTTCAGTCAGAGATATAACATTAAAAAGGATTACTCTTTGTTCCATACTAACATTTTCAGTGTAGTTCAAAAATAGGCTTCATACTATTCATTGGCACTACTTCCCTGCCTTATTCTCAATGCTGAAATCTTTGACCTTCCTTTTCTATTAAATATACTTGAATGTTATTCATGATTTTCTTCACCAAGGTCAAATTCTCAGTGACCTTATCCATGAACTATCTCTTGATAAATAAAGAATTTAAGTGCTAACCCAGGTCCTATAGTTCAGTGTGTTTTCTTGGTAGTCACAATGATTTTTAAAGACTATGTTTACTATCTTGTTCCTTAATAGAAAACACGGAAGAGGTATCTTCAATTTTGAATTTGGTTAAAGGAAGTAGGCATATCTTTGGTAGACAATTGCACTCTGAGAAAGACTTTAAAATATGAGAATCTCTGCAGGGTTGATCATCTGTAATAAGGTATCTGGCCTTAAATTTCACTTTTTGCTTTCAATTTTGCTTAATAAAGATACATGAAGCAAAAAAATAAAAGATCTAGCTTTCTTTAGATAAAAAATGCACTTTGTTTTCACATTTTAATCTTTATAAACTTTTTCAGTAAGTTTCACATGGTTGCAAATAGAATCTGGAAATCGTTAACAAATGTGATCATCTGGTTCTGAACTGTGTTGATATTTAGGATAACATTGTCTATCAAATTTATATTCAAATAGGAAAATCTCATCACATTAAAGTATTATTTACATATTCGTATGTTCATTCCTTCACACAAAGGCTCCAGCCTTACTTTACAGTTAGATCGAGCAATAAAACATAAAAACAAACACAGGGAAAGGAATTGAAGCATCATATAGCAACTAGGAATGTGTATCATTTCTCCTTACTTCTCAAAAACATATTGTTACTTCAAGAGTTTCTTAGAACCTCAGAATTCAGAATAATTATGAAGAAACTAAATAATGGTTAAAAAAGTAAGTAAATAAAACAGTAGTAAAATAATGACAGGTTTTTTTACCTTAAAAGTTTTTAACATTAAAGAATTCTAAACCTCCTTGAGTTGTCTTCTGTGTAGTGTTTGAGAATCACCAAAATGCCATCAAAATATTGTCAGAAAAATACTACTACAATGGCTACATTAAAGAATTCATATTCTTGTTCTATTAAGTGTCATGTTCCCCATTATTTCGGAGTCTCTATTATTAATAGTATCTCTTGTTAGTCATCGAAATAAAAAGCACCCTTCAAAAGAGGTCTCTTCTAAGAGAGGAAGATGAAAAACATGGAAAATTATAAATAAAAAAAGAAGAGGGGGGAAGATAGAAAGTGAGTGGATAATAATAACTGTTGATATATGCACATGTATGTTAATATAGCTAGAAGTTGTTTTTTTTTTTAATTTGGTAAAAACAGATGATTCAAAATCTTACATAAAGGTCAATTCCAAAGACCTTTAGTAACTAAAAAATAAATGCAGACATGGGACATGTGACTTGGTTTACCTTACAAAAGTTCTTCCTTGATATTTACATTGTGTGAGCCTGAGGTTCCTCTGCTAGAAGAGAAAGCCTTGCTCAGAACTGAGCAAGGTGCACCCTTGATAAAAATAAGGCAGTTACTCATGGATCTAAGCACGTCAATGGCCTGGATGCCTTGCTGATTATTAAGGCTCAGAGAGTCTACTTTTTGTGAATCTGAAGACTCTTGTGTTTTGTTTATTCTGGTTGGGATATGGAGTATAGCACCCTTTCAACGTGTGTTACTTTGAAAGGATGGGATTAGCATAATACACTGGATTTTATACCCTTTCATTTTCAAGCCCGTTTTGCAGGCTTAGAAATGAAGATGATGATTGCAGCTGTGCAATCAGAAAGGGGTCACAAGACACTGCCCACTACAAGGAGAGATCATCCTCTTACAGCTCTTAGGTAACTGAAGAAAAATGAAAGTTGTAAGCAGGGAAAGAGAAACAGGGCGGAGAGACATATCAGAGATTTACTTAGAGTTGTTTTGTTTTGTTTTTTTATCCCATGTGTGAGTATCTGCTTATGAGAGAGCTTTGATGTCCATCCCTCTAACAATACTGCTATGAACTCTGGGTTGCTCCCCCATTTGCCTGTGTACACATAATCTCATATCATGAGAGATCTAGGAGGAAGAACACTCCTGGGAGATCATCATATATGAATCATTTCAGTGATTTTAATGTAGGGCAAATGGAAGATAGTCTTCGAATGTTTTGCTGGAATCTTTGACCCCCACAGTGGCCTTTACTGGGTGATGATGCATCCTGAGCGTGCCAGCCTCTCATGGGCAGGGCAGTCATTTGTTCTTGCTTCATAAGATTGAAGTTCTTCTAACTTTATTAGAGGAAAAGAATTTTTGTATTCAGACAGAATGAGTTAGTTTACAGTTAATGCTTGGTAATTCCTCTGTGCACATCTTTCTCATTTGCCCTAAAATATATTCTACCAGATAATGAAAATGTACATTGTGTCCTTCAGGCATCCCCTCTCTATAACCTGCTTCTTGGCCACAAAGAAAGCACAGTAAATGGAGGAGGGAGTCTCCTCAGCTAATTTGATCCATCAGGTCATCATCTAAATATTTATTTCCTGATCTTCCCACACAGAAGGTGACTAAAGGTTAATAAGAACACAAATGGGAAATAATTAAGGATGAAAAGATACACAATAAAATGCAAAACAAATGAGAATAAATAAAGTTTAGTGTGACCGTTAGGTTAAGATGCCTTGATACTCACTCCAGTCATAAAGTGTTGTGGGTTGTTTTTTTTTCCTCTTTTGAAGGACAGAAGAAGCCTGATACGTACAGTGAAACTATTCCTTACTGACACACCTAGGAAATAATTTAAAGAAAAGAAGATGAAAGCAGTAACTAATTTCTTCAGAAGTTCCATGGCCTTTACCTAGAAGGAGTGTCATAAACAGATAATGCTTTTTTTTAATTGAAGTACAGTCAGTTACAGTGTGTCAGTTTTGGGTGTACAGCACAATGTCCCAGTCATGCATAGACACATACATATATTCATTTTCATATTCTTTTTCGTTAAAGGTTATTACAAGATATTGAATAAAGTTCCCTCTGCTATACAGAAGAAATTTGAGGGTTTTTTGGACAGATAATAATTGCCACCATTTTTATCATAGTTCTCTTTTTAAATTTTTCCTAGGTTTCTTTTTTTTTTAAATTAGGAGTAGGTTGTATTTAAGTTCATGAAATCAAATACAGCAGTGGCAGAAATGAAATAGAAATTGACTTCTTTTTTGCATGAAATGAGTCTAGAGAGAAGCAGTCCAGAGTGCACAGGGCAGCTTCATGAAGTACTCAGAGATTCAGAATCTAGTGGGATGTTTCCATCATCTTCAGCTTGTGGCTTTTGCTTTCTGGGTCTCCATTTGACTGCTTAAGTTCCAGCCTTCCGAATTCTGCTGCATCCAGCCAGCAGGAAAGAGGAAGGCAGGCAGCTGGAGAAGGGCATGACTCCTCCCTTAAGAAAATTCCTAGAAATCAGAAACATTTTAAATGAATTCTATAGGTCACAATGTTTTCACTTCTAACTATAAGAGGAGTTGGGCAATTTAGTCTCTTAGCTATGGTCCAGCTAAAAATCAGGCATTGCTATAATCAAGGAGGAAAGAGAGAACAGATATTGAGGGACAAGCTCTCGAACATGCTAAGGTTATTAGTGTGATGGAGAGAATATTCTGTGGTTTGAAAATTATATTTACGTAGAGTTTATAATTATTGTAAGAAACAGTTGAGATGACTGTATATACTACCATCTATGAGGGTAGGACATACAAAATTTATAAGATACGTGTAGGCAGATTTTATCTAAAATTATGAAATGAAATCAGTATCTATATATGTTCAGATAAGCTGCCAATTCAATAACCCTGATAAGAGTAGATTAAAACTATATCAGCTCCCTTAACTTTTCTGCAAATTATAATACGGAATCATTTTCCCACCAGTGCCAACCTTGGATGCTGAGAATCTTCAAAAATTATTAATGTTAGATGAAATTCAGATTTAAGGTATATCTCACACAAGAACAAAATAATCCTAGTTGTAAGGTATTCTTAAAAGGAGAAAGTAAAGAAACATTATCCATAAAAGAATGTGTCTTTTCGTTTCTTTTGTGAAGTTTCTTAGACATCAAATAAGCTTTCCTGAGCATGCTGAATAATTGAGTGTAGATTAATAAAAAACATGAGTTAAATTGCCCTCAAAGTGTAGAGGCTTAAAAAAAAGAAAGAAAACTGAGCAAAATAGATGTGAGATTTGTCTAAGACCAAAATGTTTTTTAAATGCTCCCTGTGGAGAGAGTTGCTTTTTCTTCATCCACTCCCTCATGCTTGCACTTGTATCAAACGTTTACAGAGCACCTTTGATTAGCTAGGTCCTTTTCTAGGAACTGGGGACTGCAGCTAGGGAGACGTGGGATTTATAATCCGGCAAGAGGACAGAGCCTAAATGAGTAATTAACTGCAGTTTTAATTAATTACAAAAGAGACATGTAGGGTGCAAAGACAGCATATGAACATATATAACAATGTAAAAAATTTAGGAAAGAAAATAACACTGATTAGGAACAGCATGAAGTTGATGAAATGAGTATATTTACAATCATGAGCTCATTGTCGACTTCATAGTTAAGCTGAAGAAACTGTATCAAAAGTGAAAATAATAAACTAATGACATTTTGCAAGAGTGCGAAACTTACAGCTGGGTTTCCCCAGTCAGTTGCATCAATCAAGATGGCTTTATGTCTAATGTATAAGGGGAACGTTTGGAAAGCGAAAAGACCACAGAGGAATAATCTCCTAAAACCCTATCCCCTTCCTTGATCAGTAATTCCACAACAAACTATTCTTTAACTTTAAACATAGTCAAAATCATGGGTTTTTTTTCCTGTTTGTAAGACTCAACTGTACATTTCTAAGGAAGTCTGCAAACAATATTTTACTTTGGTAATCAACCCAATAAGGAGAAATCGGTACTTTGACAGATAGTTTTTCAGTCATCAATCAAAGTTACATACTCACTTCATAAGTGGAATAAAAGTGGTGGCCATTAAGGAGAGCTGGTATAGGGAAGAAAGGACTCTTGAGTGTCTCATGGGCTGCTAAGTTACCAGAGAACAAGACTAAGATAATACTCAGCTTTCCATTTATAACAGCTCACCAAAAATGTAACATTTTGTTGAACTTGATCTCAGGCAATTTAGAATAAATAAACAGGTATAAAAATTTGTTACAAAATGCATCTATTCTTCTTTGTTTCTCTCCCATTCTCCAAATTTATCTGTCATTGTTACTAGACCCTACTATGGTAATACATCAAGGTAATAGTATTCTAATAAGAATGCATCTGTAATAATTTGCCAGTGTTTGCTTCAGAGACTGGCATACTTTGAGCATAGAAGTCAGCTGTCATAATTGATACTGCTCTATTTGACTCAAATAAAAGACTCGTATCGTGACACTGTGGGAAAATAGAAAAGAGACTGAACCCTGGAAGTGAAACAAGAGTTGGGGAGGAAGAATTCTTGGAGTTGTGGAAAGAACTAGACAATTGCCTCAAGGTCAGAGAAGATGCCATCTGTCAAGCCCATCTCAGACTATGAATGCCATTGAGTGTGAGGGGAGGAGAGGAAAGTCTTACATATACAGGAGAGCAGCCATGGAGGTCCATAAATATCAGCTGCAAACTCCAAAAGAAGACGTGCACTTGGACCGTGATGTGTGCAGACATACCCTCCACAGTCTTTCCTGGTATCCTCAAACCTGTCAGTTACTGATGTCAGAGGCAGCTCCCTGCTTAGAGATTTCCAGAGAGAGGCAGGAAGCAATTGCAACAAAACAAGCAGAGCAGATATTCAGAGTTTCAAATGCAAGAAACACCATTTCCCCCACATAGATTCTAGTGATAAACGCAAGACAGACTTGATGTTCTCTTATCTCTGTCCTGTATCTGGATATAATTTCTCCTTCATGAGTGAAACCTGATAATGGGCAGTGGTTTTTACTGGAGAACACTGAAGAGCATATTTAGAATCTTTATCAAAAACCCAGTTGTAAGAAATGCAATTATAAAAAAAATTGAAGAAGTAGGTTCTGCCCATCGATATTTTACCAGTTAGAGGCCCATGCCCTTGATCCTCATGATTTGGCTCTCAGGTGTATATGGCTTTTCTTACGCCACAAGTGGTTGTGGGCTTGTACACACAAATACTATTTGTGAAGTTTCTGAAGACTACTCATGCCGCCTGCCTAAAGTGATTTGAGAGGTAGTTACCCTCCCCTTTATTTTTTTTTTTATTTTTAGTATATATATATTTATTGAAGTATAGTCAGTTTCCAATGTTGTGTCAGTTTCTGGTGGACAGCATAATGCTTCAGTCATACATAAACATACATATGTTCATTTTCATATTCTTTTCACCATAAGTTACTACAAGATACTGAATATAGTTCCTTGTGCTGTACAGTAACCATAAGGTTGTTTTCTATGTCTGTGGGTCTGTTTCTGTTTTGTAAATAAGTTCATTTGTCTTTTTTTTTAGATTCTACATACGAGTGATATCACATGGTATTTTTCTTTCTCTTTGTGTCTTACTTCACATAGAGTGACAATCTCCAGGTCCATCCATGTTGCTGAAAGTGACATTATTTTATTCTTTTTATGGCTGAGTGGTATTCCATTGTATAAGTATACCACAACTTCTTTATCCAGTCACCTGTTCCTGGACATTTAGGTTGTTTCCATGTCTTGGATGGGAGAAAATATTTGCAAAAGATCACACTGACAAGGGCTTAATTTCCAGAATATATTAACAGCTCATACAACTTAATAAGAAAAAAACAAATAACCCAATCCAAAAATCGGCAGAAGACCTAAACAAACAATGCTCCAGTGAAGACATACAAATGGCCAATAGACACAGGAAAAAATGCTCAGTATCACTAATTATCAGAGAAATGCAAATTAAAACTACAATGAGGTATCATCCCACACCAGTCAGAATGGCCATCATTCAAAAGTCCACAAATGTTAAATGCTGGAGAGGGTTTGGAGAAAAGGGAACCCTCCTACACTGCTGGTGGGAATGCAGTTTGGTGCAGCTATGGAGATTCCTCAAAAGACTAAAAATAGACTTACCATATGATCCAGAAATCCCACTCCTGGGCATATGCCCAGAGGAAAACTTAATTCAAGAAGATACCCCCTTTATTTTTAAATCACGGTAATATTTAATAGGCAAAAGAGAGACCTCAGACTTTTTTTCAACTTTCAGGTGACGTTGTTCTCATCTAGTTTTATAGCTTTAAAGACCACTTACCTTTCAGTATCCATAAAAACGCTGTGCTTAACTACTTAACTTCTCACTGTGAGAAGCACTCCATGGCTTCTTTTTCAGTCATGATACAACTGGTCCCACACAGGCCAATAAGTCCAGTGGAATACAGACGAGAAAGAAATAGCAATACAAACATAAGTCATAAAGCAGAGGTCTACTGTGATGAATTAGAAATACTCCACCAGTCCTATCAACAATTAGAGTCTGAGAAATTATATTTATTTATGAGGACACTTGAAGAAACACAAGTTATTAAATGAAGAAAGGGTGGTTTTTAAGAAGTGGGCTGCCACATTTAGACTTCTACATATAGGTAGAGTGGAAGAACATTTAATTTTCATAATGAAGATAGAACTTACATTTGAAAAGAAACTTAGAATTTGAGCAAGGATATGCACTAGACACTGTGCACAGCACTTTAGATTTATTATCTCATTTAATCCTTATATCATTCCTGAGTTAGGTACCATTGTTATTTGCATTTTAAATGTAAGGATATTGGCTCAGGAAAGTCATTCAGTTAATAAGTAGGAGAAGCTTTCAGGTTTGTCAGAGTGCCTCCACCAGGGTTGTTATGCTATGCTAGGTTTATTTACCTTTGTTATCTTTCAATGAAGGGCTGGGAGGCATAGACAGGAAAGGAAAAAGTGGTATAATTGTGGCCACACATCTGACTTGTTCAATCTTTGATAAAGATATACCATGAAAGACATAGGTTCCTGACTCTTGAAAAAAAAAATACCTTGTGTATCTAAGAAGATTGTGGAATATGGTATGCAGAGGAGGGGAATTTATTTTGAAAGAAAAGGAACAAATAGGTATTTGTTACTACAGTATATTGGATCTGGTAAACAGTATGTGGAGCTTGGGATGCACTGGGTAAAAGTGTAGCTCGTGTGATTTTACATACATATCACCAGCTCTCGCTCATTACAGATGGAGTACACTATCACAGATGCTGCAGATCTCTACTCCTACTGTGAGGCTGGAAAGTTAAGTACTTGATTTTTGAGTCTTCTTGCAGCAAGAGGTGTACCTGGAACCGAGTTCTGGATAATGAGAGGTTAAGTGGAAGTCTGATGGGGAAGACTTCTCTTTCTAAATAAAAGAACAAGCTTCCTAAGGAGAAGTCCTTCACTCTCTTGACTTCCGTTTCACTTGAGCTTGTATATGGTTCCTAAATGTGTAGTAGGCTTGTTGTAATCAAAAGGACCATAGAAATGCTGGCCAGCCACCCCCTTTCTCCATGAACTCTTCTTGGTTTAAACTTTTGGTCAGTTATTCAGTTTCTTGCAGCCCAACCTATTTCTAATTGATACATGTGTCATTGTGTCATTTTATCTTTCTTCTTTTCCACAAACTATATTATACCTGGGTGAAGTTTTACAAGTACATGATAGTAAAGGTTATGTGATTTCAGGTTGGCAATTCCCAGTCTCTGAGAACTGTGTGTAGTTCCTGTGTGTTTCTGTTTTAGACACAGTAGGCATGTCAGAGCTGTCCACTCCTTAATGCTTTTGCTTCTGCTGGAAACCTTCATAGTCCTTCTGAACTGCTGTCCCCATTGGGAAGTCTTTTCTGATTCGCTCAGTCTTAGTGCTCTGTGCATATCTTCCTGTATATCCCCTTCACACTCTGCTCATATCTTTATTATAATCTGACACTTTGTTTTGTAATCGTGTATTTACTCATGTGTTTTACCATTAAACTGTGAGCTATTAGAGGTCAGGATTCCATGTCAGGCACACAACAGGTGTTCAGTAAATATTTTGTTGCTGATTAATTTCTTTCTCCTTTGAATCCCCCTGAAACTTTATTCTTACCCCTCTGTGCCACATGTCATGTACTTTTCTTATTTTATAACTCAGTAGTGGGCTACTTGGAGGCAAGAATTGTCTTACTCATCTTTGCATCTTGAATGTATTTCTTAAGCTAAATTTGTATTTGATGAATTGAATTGGGACTGTTAATAGTTAATACATTTAGCATATCTCAATTATCATGGTAATTGCTACTTCCCCTGGGGTGGGGGTGGAGAGGAGGAATGAGAGATGAACTGTAAGTATCCAGTTCACTGAAGGAGTTTCAAAATAAAATAAAATAAAATAAAAAACCTCTCCTATTTAAGTTAAAAGTGAAAAATTAATTTGTTATGGAAGGGAAACCCAGGTTCCACATTCCCTGATTCAGAAGTATTTGAAGAATGTAAAGAAAGAATCTGTTTTCAAGAACTTTCTAGTTTCCCCTCTCTAGTAGTCAATCCAATTCAAGTGCAATTTAATAAGTTAATTATAACATGTGATTGACAGAGGCAGGGGACAATGTATGATGTGAGGACTTCTCTATAAAAAAATTATGGTAATAACTAAGGATCCTATTATTTCATTAAGGACTCGATGTCTTGGCTGATGCACAGCAAGACTTTCTCAAAATCCACCTAAGTGATTTGATATCAAGCCTGTATTCGTCCATTATGTCCCCAAACCAGAAATGGAGAAAATGTTGATCGAAATCAGTTTGAACCTTAACTCTTGTGAGCCTAAAGTTCTAAGATGGAAAACAGTATCCCATGGAAATCTGGTTGAAGCTGTCACTTGTCCTGCCAGATTTACTTAGGAACTGAAGCATAAGAAGGTAAAAGCAACCATGAAATTCACTAGATTAAAAAAAAAAAAACTTATAAAAAAGCAGTTTCCATAAATAAGCAAAAAAGGCTGTGGGGGAGAGGGAGTGAAAATTTTTCGTTATGTAACAAAACTGAATTCAGGATAATAAAAGATTTAAGAAAACTCATAAATAGGTATATTTTTAAAAAAAAGAATCATCTTTCTGGAAACCAGGAGGTTTTAGTTTTAAGTATTTTGTTTCTGAATAAGAAATTACAATGAAACTGTGCATTAAGAGTGCACTTAGATCTATTTTTCCAAATTTCAGATATTTGATAGTTTAGACCTTTACTAAATATTATTTTTTAAAATTGAGCTTATATTTATTATTTGAATATTTAGCTTTAAAGCAGTATTCGTGAAGTGGTATTTCATGGATATTAATTTTCAATAAAATGTTACACTGTGGAATTCTTCTTAAATTTTAACATTTTCTGAAGAGTTTAAGGAAACATTTTATTGACTATAAAACAATTGAGGAATATAAAAAGATTTGCAACATAGTAGAGTATTGTTGTCATTAAAATAAAAAGGAAAAAACAATCCCATTCAGTGGTACTAAATGCAAAAATGAATAGTGATATCAACCCCCACCCCAAAAAAGTAGAAGTAACTCATCCTTCATTATGCAGCAAGATAGTTGTTCATCTAACCTAAACATTTACAGGAACTGATTTATTCACCATTGAAAATCAAATCTATTGCAGTTCCGATCATTTCTCTGCATTAGGAAAATGAATAAATTAGAAAGTGTGCTTCAGCAATTTAGTCATCCTAAGCAGAGATTCTGCAAGCTCGAGAGAAGATGTCAAAACCTGCTGCTAGCTAACAGTCATCTCCAAGTTTGTGTATCCCGGTCCACTCTACCTTTCCATCAGGCAGTACATGGGAAAATAGAAAAGCAGCTCTCTAATTAATCAAAGTCAGATGTGCCTGAACGCCTGGAGTTGCTGCTGATCCTTGTCCCAGCTTCTCCCATGTTCTCGCTCTATGTTTTTACCTTGAAAACTTCTGCTCTGAGCTGGGAATGCCTGAAGGGCTTGCACGGTAAGTCAATGTGAAATTATCTCAGCAGGAAGAAGTTGCTTTTCAGCTTAAATGATTTAAGGCAGCAATTTTTCACACTCTCAAACTCTGACAAACGCCCAGATTGCCTCTCATGTCTGACTTCAAAATATTCAAAGAAAAGCTATTTTTATTAAAAACACTCTAGAGAAAATTGTATGTCACTTGTTCTCTGATATAACTTCATTTCTCCTGACAGTGACAATTTTCACCTCAGTACAATTTCTTTATTTTTTCCAAAGCTAATTCTGCTTAATATTAGTATTTATACAAACTCATATCAACTTGTCTCTGTGAAATATTCAGGGGTGTCAGGTAAATGTTGCTCACTGTCATTCATCTTCTTTGGGTGTTCGAAATGATCAATCGATTTAAAACTACATTTAGTTACTTTGGATATTATTGTTTTATTTGGAAGGGCGAACTTAACAATTGTTAAAACCCTTCATTTGACAAACCCGTGTCTGCAACTGCAAAGGTTTCCAAACTTGATGGCACGTGTCTGTTGCCAAAGATCATAAAAGTTTACATTAATAAATCTGTTTGTTCTGTGCCTTTAAATAAAGCAGGTAATACAGTGCATGTTTTGTCTTTTGCTGCTTACATGTTAATAAGATTACGGTGGATGTCATATTGCACTGAAACATCACATTTGCTTTATTATGAATGCTGGCAGTGCAGAAACATCACATTATAATCACTTCAAAAAAGAAATATATTCTGCATATTTTCATATGTGTTTATAATTCCACTAAACCTCAGCAGAATCAAACTCAGTAGGGACAAGAATGACAGAAGGTTTAATGTTCCAGAGCCTGCTGAAATCTTGGTGCATTGATATATAGCAGAATGGTTAATATGTATAAGGTTACTTGTGGCCTGTAACCTCAAAGCATATCTTCTGGCCTTATCACATTTCCATGAGAAGAAGTAACCACTGGCATGTGAATTTTCCGCAGATCATTTGGAGCTTTTTTAAAGGGTTAATTTTGTTTCTAACTGTGAAAACCTGAAGTAAAAGTGTTTATAAAGGCAATGTGAGCAGTAACCATTATCCAGATACTGCAGCAAGGGAGCAAACTCCTTTTTAAATATATGTACCAATTTCCTACAAGTATGCCTTTCATATTCCACTCAATGTTTCCTTTCTAAATAAAACTGGATCATTTTTATTTCATTTATATCCATTACAAAGAAATCAAGAAAAGAATTACCTGGCAGCCTTCTTCTACACACAGTGTTGGGGTCGGGTCAATGGAAGTACATCAAATCCAGCAGCAAAGTACATCTTACAAATCTCAGTGTTACAACAATGCCGTACACAGCTCTTCCCAACACCCCTGCTTGAGAAGTTGTCATCTTTCCCTGTCTTTGACTTGTAACATGTTTTCTGTTTGGAAGTCACAGCTACTTGGATTCTGCCTAGCTTCCTTGAGTTTTATTTACCATAGTTATTAGCTCACTGAAGGGGAAAGTGATTTATGTTTTAAGACACACAAACATAAAACAGTTCGTATGCTCCTCGATACTGAAATATTTTTAAAATAATTTGTGAATATATGCTGAAATCTGTGAATAGTCAATTGCTTAACCTAAGTGATTGTTGAAGAGCCAAAACTTTACAGGCTAAAACAACTTTGTGTGCACAGACTGACACACATGATTGCCTCTCCGAAGGGTTTAAATAGCTTGTTATGGGTTAAGATTTACTTGGCATTAAAAAATGAGTATTTAATAACAATTTGCATGCTAAGTGTATTATTTCTTTTGCATTTTCAAAAGAAGAAGCCATGCTGTAATATTGTTTAGGATTCTTATTTCTAGTAAAAGCAAAAACATAGATAAAGTTAAAAAATGTTATATTCGTGAATTGGTTAAATGCTTTGTTTCTGTTTTTATAATATATGCGTACAAGTGGGAAGAAAGTATAGGATTTACTTCCTAAAGGAAGTATTTACAACTTTATCTCATTGTATTTTTTAGCTGTATTATGGAAAAATAGAAATTGTTCATCTGAAATATAATTATCTTAGATATATACCAATGAGACTGTTATTGGCCCAAAGGAGTATCTCACACTAAGCTTTAGATTTTAATAAAATGTCAAAATGAAGTCATTCTGTGATAGTATTATTTATAAAATTACATTATTTACAAAAGCACGTAATTTGCTAATATAAGATCTTATAAGAAATATTCTCTATTTCTCATTAAAATAAATACTTTACTCCCTGTAAAGGGATATATAAATGATAGTGCATTATACAAATATATGAATTAAATTATATTTGTATTTATCATCCATTTTTATATATCTAATATTACATTGGTTGTTTTACCAAAACCATTCAGTATAGTATATTTAATATTTTTTCTTTCAATTCTTTGAAAAATAAAATAATGGTTTACTCTTTTAATTCATATTTTTCTCTCATCCTTAGTGTTTAAGTGTACTACACTTGAATAATTGTTTATGAAATATTTAAAATATGATATGTTTTAGTAAAAATTGAAATTTGGATAGAATACACACACACTCAGACCTTATACTTAGGTTAAGAAATAATTCAGCAGCACTACTTTAAGCAACCCTTGGAGTCTACCTTTGTCCCTGAGTCTAGTCTAAACATTTTTGTAATACAAAAAAAAATTATCTGGACTTTTTCAATGTGATCTATGCCAAAAAATCAAGAAAAGTGATAAAAGCTGAAAGAGAGAGTATGCATTAGTGAATATTTATATTGGCAAGATCTGAACATTTTATAAAAGTAAAACAAACACAGAGGTTGCTTATTTCTGAAAGGAAATCAGTCTCACTGAATTTCTTTCAGGAAAACATTATTGCCCAAATGATATAAATCTCTATTGCTATTGCTAACAAATTAGCTTGAAATGCTGGCAATGCCAAGGAGGTGCATTAAGTTTTCTCTTGTTTACTTTTTCCTAATCACCATAAAAATCCTTAGTGAAACAGTTATTCTTAAAACAATCAGGACAATATATCTCTATAAAGGAGAAAATCGATTTAACAACAAAACTAGATTTATCTCTATTGATCAAGAGGCGTTCAGTGTAATTTTAGTGAATTATGCCTGGCTTTCATTTCCTAGCAGAAATTTTTCAGTGATTCTTGAAAGGCAGATTGCAAACTACTGTATAATCTTTTGCATGCTATTTACCTGTCTTAATTACTGCTTTAAAAAAAAAAAGCATATATAGGAAACTGAACCAGATATTTATTTTCTATTACATGAAACAGGGTTACTATTGTATGTGACTTATTTAATTGTACTTACTTAGAAACCTGATGTCATTTCTTTTCAATTCATTAGTAAAAAAAAAATTAAGTCTCTATAAAAGGATTTAGTGTTAAAGAAACAAATCGAAGTTCATCTTATGAGAACAGAATTAGAAAGATTAAGAAGTAACATGAATTTTTTCTTCTTAAATAGAAGTTATTTTTAACGACGTTATTAACACTTTCATATCTGAAACTTATTCTCATGCAAGAGGGAAACACAAAAGAATTAGAGGCAGATAAAGAAAAATTTAGTTACGCTGTGCTTTATGCCCTGTAAATTGTTTATACCATTTTGAGAGAAATGTAAAAAGATGAATGTTGTAAAACTGTCTTAGATACGATATTTGTTGGTCTCTCAAATACATGGGTGATTGAGTGCTATTGGCTTAGATCTCTTTCTACAGTAATAAAAATACTTGATCTAAGTGTATTTTTTCAGTGTCATCCTACACTATTTCTTGCTGTGAAATACTGCATGTTTTCCCCTTCTGCTGGAAGCATTAGAAAATTTTTAAACTAAATCAGTCCTTATTTCGAAAAAGGGTAATTAAAAAATTCATATTCACATAAGAAGTTTAAACAAGGAAAATACCTAAACATATAACTGAAAGCTATTTCCTTGTGAATCTTAAATCATATTTTAATATACAAATAAAATAATGTTGTTCTCAATCAATAAGTGACAATTGCCTTTTCTTATTTTATAAACCATAATTTTCACTTTTATTGTAAATAGTGCAGGTAATGTGCTTGCTAAATCAAACAGATGATAATAACATTAAGTTAACCAATTTTTACATTTAACTCATTATTGTTAAAATTTCAGTTCACAATTTCAGGTCAGTTAAGTTGTCATTGCCATGTATTCTTAATAAAGTCCATGTTCTATAGCTGTTTAAAAAATAAAAAGTAAATTTTATTGATTTTGTTACATTACTGATAACTCAATTGCTATCTTCCACTGCACTTATAAAGACATTAGTGGTGCTTTGTGCATTCATTTAGTGTTGATATTGGAAACTGCTATATTCAATTCTAACTAAATTTATAAAAAGCATTATTAGCATAAGTAACATTCTAATAAGATTCTAACATCAAAGCAAAACAGTTGTGAAATATAAGAAAAATTGAAATTCTGAACATTGAAGTACTATTCTAATGTAATATATCATAATCATCCTTTTCAAGCCATTGATCATTAATTATAGCAAAATAAACAGGATTAATTCAGTTTAGGTATTAAATGTGATACATAAAACTATTTCTATTGAAAATTCATACTTACAAATCATCTAGATTAGCAAAAATACTTTAAAATTGATCCCATAGATCTAGGCGTATTGTAATCATATTTATAACTTGTTACTCTTTGTTTAAAATCTAATAACACGAACATGAATGTATTTTAGTATTTATTATTATGATATTGAACTAAAACTTTCAAATTCGACAAGTAAAACTTTTAGTAATACTGTTTTCAATTGATTTTCATGTAATATGAATAGCTAACCTAGGATTTCATATTTTAGTGACTGTTTTCCTGTTATAGGTAGGTAATCTTAAGATTTTATAGTAAGATAAGCATCATCAAATGTAAGTAAACTGGGTTAGTTGTATACATTATTTCTTTGAAAAAACTGAAAATACATAGAGCTTTTTATAAAAGAGATGGTTGCTAAACTGAATTTTAATCAACCAATAAAATAATGTTATTGTTCAATAGGTAATAATTGCCTTTATATAAACGCAAAAATATTGTTTAGAGTGATTAATATACAGTGCTCCATTATGCATCTGAGAGTATTGATGCATAATTTTTTAGTTCTAATGTTATTATGTAATTGAGAGAACATGTTCATTTGCTCTAATAACTACTAAGATGCACTTAATAAAATGAAATGTAATAATACTCGTAATTTAATCTATTCATGGAAGTAATTTTAAAAGTCTACCACTCTCCTTAATGTGGATAACATTCATAATTTATAAAGTGTTGTGATGCAGAATTGACAATGCCATTGTTTTTTACACTTTGAGATGATTCTGCAGCCTTCATATCATCTGCATACCAACCTCAGGATTATCAAGGGCAAACAAAAGATAATTAACACCAGAAACAGGCAAATGCAAGAGCTACCGACTGAGGGTTCTCATTTAATGCAAGACTTCTCAAAACCAGAAAATGAAATAACCATAGAAAAGCTTGTCTCTGAAAAAAATATTTCAGTATTCTATTCTTTAAATAAACCCTTCCCCTCACCACCCATTTATAGAGGTAACTTATCAGACAACATGGTCTCAAGGTGGTATAGTCATCATCTGTAACAGAGTTAGAGAAAGTTATCTCTTAAAGAGTGAATTTCTGATTATATATTTTATAGTTTTAGTTTCCTTAATACTGGTTATAATCATGGATTTCTTTATAATGTATGTATAAGAGTCAAAAATAAGCTACTGCCATATTAACTTCTATCATGTTTTCACATTTACTAACTAGAGTACAATAATAAGGAAATTTCTACAATTAAATAGACCAATTTATTCTTAGTTGCAATTTATATAACATTATATACAGATGTAATGTGTTTAAACGATGGCTCTAAATCATCAAAATCCTGCATTTATTCACATGACATAATATTAATAGCAGAGAATATGCTATGTTAACCTTGATTATATCATTATCTTACTGCTTAAATGAAATTATTTATATCTTTCAAACTAAATACCCTTTAACTTTTAGTAAATCATCACTATTAATGTGATTCACATATATGGGTATTTTCACTTAATACAACACAGGGTAATCATTACATGTTTTAAATACTAAACTTCTAAAATTCTGAAATAGTAATTGCAAAATTATGTTTGAAATAAGTAAACTGACACATTTCATAACAAATCCATTTGTTAAAGACTTTTTTAAATGTTAGGCTTTTCTGATAAAGTATCATGTTACTAACAATTTTAACTGAAGTGGGAAAATTAGTGACAAGCCTTAAAGTTTACAGTTATAAAAGAATCATATTAGAATATGGCATTTTATCACATGGATATAATCTCAGTTTAAGTTTTCTGGACATAATTATGCATGGCTGTGCTCTAATATAATACTGTTGCTAGTTCATTTCCCAAACATCACCATTAAGTGGCTATTCCTTAAAACTTCTCCATTGGCAACATGATTGAGAATGCTTTTATTTCCTTTTGAGTTCAAGGTTTTGTTTTTTTTTTCCTCCATGTTTTATATTAATACCAACTATTCTGCACAATTTCAAAAGGGTTCAAAAGAGATTACATGTCATATTTTAGTTTAATTCACTTCTATGTAGAACATGGGTGAATTGTGTATGTGATTACATTTTTAAATATCAAGTCATTATCTATGAAAGAATACACAGTTAAAAATACAATAAATCCCTCTTAAACAACAGGATTGTTAAACATTTTAGTCATATCTCCAACTTCTTTCCTCTACATACGTTTTTCCTGTTGTTATGACCCAGGGCCCCATCTTTGGCCTTCTACTACTCAAGCATATCTTCTCATACTTCCCATTTAATGACATCAACAAAGCCTATCTTTAATTACCATCTGATGTCCTGGAACGCTCTCCTAAAATTTAGGCCTAATTGGTACTTGTATCTGAATGTGCTCCCAAATGAACGTGTGTTAAACATTTATCATTTATCTCCACTTTTACCATAGTTTAACCAATGACATAAACCTAGAATTTAAACTTCTTTTTGTTCCTTATTTAATCAACCAAAACGTCCTACTATTTTACATCCTTGGGATATCTTCTCTCCATTCCCACTGCAGCTTATTTAGTAGAAGCTATCACTGTTTGTTACTTCCTAATAGTTCTTTCAATCTCCAATTTCAGACCTTCTCAATCAATTCTCTAAATCAAGAGTTAGCAAATTTCCAGTAAAGGGCTAGATGGTAAGAGTTTAAGGCTACACATTCATATAGTCTCTGTTGCAGCTACTCCATTCTGCAGGAAAACAGCCATCGACACTAGTAAAAAGATAGATGTAGCTGAGTTCCAATAAAACTTTATTTATTAAAAAAAGATGGATCTGGCAGGTGGGCTGTAGTTTCCTGAGTCCTGCTCTAAATTGATCCCAGAGTAAAATTTCTAAATGGCAAATCAGTTCCCATTGCTAGCTTATTTTATCACTTCTCATCATCTGCAGGGAAAAAAAAAAATCCAGCTCCCTTGGCATGATATAGAAGAATCTTTGTCATTTCTATTTTTCACAGCCACCCCCACCCCCCACCCTGCACCCACACACTGTGTATTTGTCCATTTTCATCAATTTGTAGTTGCTCAAATCATCATTCTTTATCTGTATGTCTTTGCACAAGCTATGTTTATTATATGGGATTATGAAAAAGCATTTTATTCTTTTGCTGTTTTTTTTTTTCTATCCATGAGGGTGAGAACCATGTTTTACTTACCTTTGTAACCTCAGTGTCTGGTCCAATGCCTGCAGATAGTTTGTTGAATAATTAATTGCTTGCATAAACACATGAACACAGCCTATCTTTAGGCTTTGAACATATGAAGTTATAAAGTACACAGAGTTTTAAAATCTATTTTTATTTCAGGCACTGAAATTCCTTCTTAACTATGTTGTCAGGAACTATAATTCACATGTTAGGTTTACACAATGAACACTCCACTAAAAAACAAAATTTTTTCCCCCATCAGTACAGAATGATCTACACTTGATATTTAGTATGTGTATATGGCTAAAATTACAGAAGTAGAAAATGAAAAATTGAGTAAGGAGGGACAAGAGAGCCATTTTACAGGCTGTCAAGCTATGAGTTTTGGTGTCACTTCTGCCCCTCTGAATAACTACTGAGTGTATATATAAATATGAATATAAGTGTATGTATGTATTCTGCATACATTGACCATGCATCCTTTATATATTTTCCAAAAACTAGTAAGAAAGTATAAATTTAATTCTAAAACAATGTATTACTTGACGTTCCTCTGAAGACAAAGATGTTACTTCAGGATACTTAGTATCATGGGTCGATCATTACAAAGTTATCATAGAAATATAGATGTGAGAAAGTGCCAGGTCATATAGAATTCTGGGCAAATGAACACTTAGCAGCTGAAAGTAGACTATCCTAGACATATTACAAATATGCCAACCCCCATGTTAACTGAATTTGTCCTAAAATGTGCTTCTTAATAAAAAGCAACTATAGTGTTTCCTTTGCATATAATTCTAAATAGTTAATTATCTAATGATTAAGGTTTATGCTATGAAGTCCTCATTAAAGAGGACTATGCTAAATTATGGTCAGGAAAATCCCTTCACACTTGAGCAAAATGCAAAATTGATCATTAATATGCAAAATACACTATTGTTAATTGATATCCTTTTTCAAATAATTGATTTCTTCTTAGTTATGTATATATGCTTACTTAAAACATCATTCTAGGTAAATCTATTGATAATTTTAGAGGCTATGTAGCCCAAGCAGATTGATTCTTGTTGGTGGTGACTTGAACAGTTTATATAAATAATCACTGATTCCATTGCTTGATCATATGTCCAACTGTCCCAAATAAATTGAACTATTCTTTTAATCTTGTACTGATAAACATTAGTGTAAGTCAAGGCACATACCTGGTTTAACTCTTTCTACTAAAATGATTCATAATTGTACCGATTAGACTAAATGGAAATATTTTACTAAAACTAAAGCTACAGTCTTGATTTACCTGAAAAATATTACAAGATTTTGATTACATACATATTTTAGTTATCTCAGAAATTCATCATTGCAGTTAAAGATGGCCACACATTCTTGACATGCCTCCTATTAAGAGGTAGGGTCTATTTACTCTCATGGGCTGGTCTACAAATACTTTGATCAAGAGAGTATGTTGGAAGTGGTGCCATGTGATTTCTGGGACCAGCCTTTGGGAAGACTGGCAGTTCTATCTTGATTTCTTGGAGCCTCAGGCTGCCTTGCAAGAAGTAAGAAGTTCATGCAGTAGAAACCATGTAAAGAGGCAGTGAGGCTATATGGAAGGGTAGAGTGGTCCTTTCCTGCTGAGCTCGTTCCTCCAGACATCCTCATCAAGGTTCTAGGGATGTAAATGACTTAAGTGGGGCCTTCCAGACCAGATCAGCCATGAACAGAATACTGCCAGGTGACCCCAGTTGATAGCCATGGAGCATGAGAATTGCTTGGTCAAGACCTGTCAAACTTTGGGACCCACACAATCATGAGATATGACTAAATAGTATTTTGGAATACTTGTTATATAGCAACAGATAACCTAAAAAGACATTTAAGCATTCTACTTACATAAATCATAGTATGTAAGTAATGACTGAAATGATAGGATTTAATACTGTGGAATGACTTCTATCCATGCAATTCATACAATAGATAGCTTTATGTTCATCTGAAGCAACCTCATTTCTCTACTTTAAGAAATCAAAGAACTTGGATGAATAATAACAGTTATTTGTGTGATCTTTTTACTCAAGGAGAAGTTCTTTACCAAAAATTGTTTAATATATTTTATTTATTTGAGCTTCATCTTACTAAGCATTTGTTGTAGATTATCTTCTCTACCTGATTCATATATCCCCCTAAGTTACTCTCATTTCAGATGTGGGGAAGCAGGGACTTGAGGAGAGGGCTTGCTTCACATCATCCAGTTAAGTGAGCAAACCAATACTAGAATCCAAATTTTCAGAATCGGAATTCATTTCTCTGTTAACATCATCTGCATTATCTCTGGTATCTGACAGCGTGTACCTGGAACTTCTATGCAAACATCTTATGTAATGTCTGATACATATCTTAGGAAATGAACCAAAGTGTCTCCTTAATGAATTAACTCACAAGATTCCTTTTAGTAGCAATAGGAATTATATGCCTAACTAGAGGATACTTTTTGTTTAATAGTATTTTAACATTAATATATTAACATATAGGACTGTTCTAAGACTATAATTATTAGGGATTTTGAAATAGTAACTTAGTGTTTACAAACCGGGTATTGACATTTTGTTTCTATGTTTACCAAATGTGAATTCCAGGATTCAGAATTTGAGCCTAATTTTCCCCATTAATTTTCTTTAAAACACTATTATACTCTCTGTACTGTATTTATATGCACAAAAATCAGCCAACATTTGAATTAGTCAACTATTGTAATGGGTTGTTTTAGTGTTATAGACCTAAACTATTTGTATCATCATCCAATTTTCTTCTTGGGTTCTTTTCATTTTTTTGCCTTAAAATTTCCTCTTAATACCCCTAATTATTCCCACTGTACCAATATTTTTAGAAAATTAAATTCTTTCTCATTGTTCACATTCCTTAAGTATCAGTAAATTATCATCTCTACCATTAAGCACTGCTTCACCATGTTCTATCAAGTGAGATCCTGTTAGCTTTCTTCATTAATTACTGTCACTTTTCCTCTTAATCGTTTTGAATTTTTGAAACTTTCTTTAATTTACCTTCTCAAATTGGGATACCTAAAATTAAACATGCTATTCAGAGTTTTTCATTGTAGCCTTTTTCATCTCGTTACAATATTAATCACAAGATTATTTACCTCTTTTGAGGTTTTCATTTTCAATCATGTCCTAGTTAAAATGCATTCAAAATAATTAAAATAGCATAGTTGAAGTACGAGCCTGCAATTCCATATTAACTCTCTGAATAATAAAAGTTACAGTGTGCTAAGACATCAGTAGAGTGAATGTTTATGTGACAAAATATAGGAAAGATTTCTAAGAAAGCTGAGAAATATCTTACCAGTTTTCTAAAAAATTTACAAATTACTGGGCAATGGATTGCATGTCCAGCCATTGGCCTGTTTCAGTTCTAGAGAAGTCACTTTTTATTTGAATGTTTCCAGAAAGACTGATTGCCATGGGACAATTGCTTATGTGTGTTTACCAGGGAAGATACACATTTTAAAAGAATTTACACTTAGCTCTGTCTTGTGTATATGAATACATGTGTGTTTGGATAATGTAAATAATTTTCCCTTTCCTCAAGATAATAATAAAAAGCAAAATAGTGGCCCTAACTCTGAAAAATGTTACAAAACAGAAACAAGTATAATGCAATTTTCTAATTGGTAATGAAGGCAAAAGTTACTATTAGACATTTTCTCATAAAATTTTGTACCTGTACACTTTTATCACTTTGCACTGTAAAGCTATTTCATTAACTAGAATTCCAAGATGAAATGCTGTTAAATATTTGCAAGATGTTGAGAAGGTGGACATTATCTAATCACAGGCAGGATGGATGAGCATTCCAATTTCTAGAAGAATGATGTTTCAGAATATTCTGCTACATCAAAATGTTTTCTTCCTGAAACATTTTTCAGACAATTTTGCATTTGAGGATTTTTTTTTCTTGAAATGCCTTTCTTTTGGGGGGATGGTATTCATTTTGATAAGCAGTTACTATTATCAAGAATAAAATTACTGAAGAGCAGACAAAGAGAAGTGAGAAAAGAATTCCTTACAAAACTATGAGGCTATGTTACAAAAAAACAAAGCTGAATTTGATAGTTCATGAGTCAATTAATTAGGGGAAAAAATTCTCCTTTCTTTAGTTTACTAAATCTTATACATGATTGCAGTTCTGTTTGGGGAGGTACAGTGGCCTTTAGTGAACTAGATGTAGAAGTCCTATTCATTCAGCCCTGGTTCTCATCAAACTGATCATAGTTCTATTGACTGAAGTGAAAACAGTTGCTGGATATGAAATCAAAAGAATGAGGAAATAGGAAGAACACCTCATAAAGAGTAAATTTCAGGAGGTTAGTGATTTTATAAAAGTAATAGCTAATACTTAAATGTCTAGCTGATTAAGCACTGTAGTAAGTACTTTCTGTGTATTAACTCATTTAATTATCATAACAACCCTAATTATTATGACTCATATTACAGATGGAGAAGCTGAGACATTGAGAGGTTAAATAATGTTCTACTGTCAACTGCTAATAATGGGACAGAGCTGGTCATTGAACTCAGATCTGGCTTCAGTCTGCTCTAATTAGACCAGTGATTTTCAAACTTGAGAGTATATCCAAGTCAATCAGGGGGGATTATTAGAACATAGATTTCTGAGCTTCATCCCCGGAGTTTCTGATTCGATATGTCCGGAGAGGGGACCAAAACTTTACATTTCTAACTAATGTCCAGGTAATTCTAATGCCTCTGGCCCAGGGACCACACTTTGAGACCCACTGCATTGCACCATACTCCCTCTTAGGAGTTAATCTTGACAAACTGGATAGAATATAATTTTAGTTTCTGTGAAATTTTGCTTAAAGACATTTAAATGTTTACCTTGGTCAAAGCAAATAATGGATCAACTCACAGTAATGCTATGTTCTAATTAAGTGAACTGTTAGGAAAGGCAAGCAGTCACAGATTCATTCATTCAGTGATCATTTATTTAACTGACAATCATGGGTTTCAGGGCTTGAAATACAATGATGGAAAATGCATTGGCCTCACTCTCCAAGAAATTCACTCTAGGAAGATAGATGTATAAGCTAATAATTCAAAAATAGTGTGATGAGTTTTGTGGAGCTGAGGCCAGGATTAGAAAAAGTTTTATAGTTTTTGAGTTGTCTTGAAGTGTGATATGACGTTAACAGTGGTGTGTGTTCTAGTGAGGAGGGCATATGCAAAGCTATGGAGATGAGAAAGTGCACATTTAATGTTGCAGTGTATTAAGAATTTGGTTGTCTGCCATTCAGGATTGGAGCAAATGAGGGGGAGGCTGAGTGAAATAAGATTAACATGAATATGTAAAAATTTATTAAAGCACAGTGACTTCCTGAACTTTGGATGAGAAGTCATTGAGAGGTTTTATGTAAGAGATGGGATCAGGGTGCTTTCTAGGAAGGTGACTCTGGCAAATGAAGAGCTCACAGTGATAACCTAAAAGTTGTTTGGAAGACAGTCTAGAGCAAGGGACCTCAGAGGCAAGGAGGCCAGTCTAGGCAGGAAAGGTTGTGAGAATGATCTAAGGTAATGGCTATGGTGTTGAATAGAAAAGATTGTTAGATAAATCAATCACACCGGAATGGTGCTGTTTTAAATGCTTGTATGTTTTAACTCACTTAATACTTAGAAGAAACCTGTGGATCAGTACTATTGTTTTTCTCTATCATACAGATAAGAAAACTGAAGCACATAGAAACTGGATCATTTCCCCAAGGTTACACTGCTTGTCAGGGGTAGAGTCAGGCTTTGAACTCAGGCATTTTGGCTCCAGAATCCACCTTCCTCACTAAGTCTGGTGATGGTCCAGATATGGAAAATAAAGGGGAAAAATGTATTTAGAGTACTTCCCACACCTAGCACATATTTAGGCCGGTAACTATGTGGACAATTTCCAGTGGTTATAGCCTGGCCAGCTAATCCATTCAGGTGACAATCTAGTGGAATTAACAGGAAACTGGAAATCCTTTTCAGCAGGTTCCCTTATGAGGACTCTCTTAAGACTGTCAACATGGTGCCTGGCACAGCATGTAATCAAAGAAACAGATGTCTTCTTAAGTGCTGTGTCCTCTAGTGCCTGACACAGGGATGCTATCTCCTTCTCCAGCCAGCCATGCTAAGGTCACAGATTTGACAACAACCACTACTAGGTTAACTCTGGGACTCTCAGCCCTGCTTCACATTCTTAGTCACCATTTTTTTTTTTTAACCAAGAGTCTGCCATTTACTAGACATTTTTCTAGGTGATAGAGGTACATAAATGAACTAGGTCTAGTCCTGGCTTGGGAGAGTCAATTATATATTATGTACATTTCATTATAATGTGGTGCTGTGGTAGGCAGAATATAGGATGTATAGGGTGCTATGGGAAATTAACAGGATCATGATCACACAACACTCTGAAAGTATGGCCACAGCCACCAAACTTCTTATCACTTCCCTGAAAAATGCCTACAGGTCCTCTCTGTCTTTCATAGTGAAGAAGAATAAAATGAAGTTGAATAAGAATATACAGCATGAAAGAGAAGGAAAAGGAAGACTCTTCTTTGCAGCTTCTCCAGCCTGGTGGGCTTAAGGTACCAGCCATTTCCGTGATAATGAGATAGATCAATCTGCTAGGAGCAATATTAAGGCATTTTTAAAACTGAAGTCTGTTTATTAAAAAGACATACCTTTCTTAAAATCTAAGTAAAGGTACAACTTTCTAGCTCTAGTCATTTTACCATCTGGAAAGGAAATGTCTTCATTTACTAGACCTGGCTAAGCATCCTTACAGTGAAGACACAAACAGGCAAAAAGAAGGGGAAAAAAAGTACTTTGAACTTTCTTTTAGATACTGTTTCTGTGGCTTTAAAGTTCAGAGGAGACTTTTAGGAGTACAGTGGAAAATATTGACTCTCCATTTGAGTTTCATGAGATAAGAATACAGAAGAAAATCCTGTACGCTGTTCGATAACAAATGTGTGAAAGTAATTATGTGATTGTGATGAACGGAAAATGAGTAAATAGTTTTGTTGTGTTGTTTTCTTTTTCACAGGCAATGGTTAGATACAGTCTTCATCACAATGACTAAAGAGAAAAATGATGCCGTTACTGAAAATGACAAGCTTTTCATAACCATTTCCCCTTCTTCAAATAACTAAAAGGAGGTAAGAAAACATTTTGAACTTTCACGTTCTTTTGAATATACTCTGAAACCACAAGCCCTTAGCAATTTAGAAAAGTCACAGATTACAGAGAGAAAAGTGAGATTTAAAATAAAAACAAAAGCAGTTTATACAAAAACTGTTATTTCTAACATTTTATTGAATCTAATTGTCTTATGTTCTCAACGAAATTGTATAGTTTTTGCATTTTATAAGATTGTATTACTTAAAATTAACCCTTTGAAATTGGACTATATTTGAGAAGCAAAATGAAGCTTGACTTATTTTCATGAGAATTATCACATCTGTAAATGAGCTACATGGACATAATCAGTCTTATGAAATACTATTTTACAAGTTATATATGATTCTTATATAACCGAAGAAATATTTCCCATTTTAAATTTCGACAGTTCAAATTTAGACTTTTAAATATATTGTTAGAGAATGTGAGATAACGGCAAATATTGTGTAG
>NC_132993.1:31337500-31357500 GCF_048564905.1 Vicugna pacos
GTTTTGATTTAATAATCATTATAGGTTGAATTTATAATTTTAGATTTTCCAGGTTCATTCTGCGATTCAGAACATTTTAGTGAATGCTAAACTCTTAAGTACTGGAAGTGATTAGAATAGATTCCTAAGATTAATATAATAGAACCTTTTTCTAATTAGGTCTCATAAATGACCTATGAATATTAGAAACTTTCAAGTTTAAATTCTAAACAGATATTGAGTAATTGGCAAGACATACATAGATATCTAGCACTGTTCTAAGGTGTTAACCTCAAGTCAATTAAAAGTTTTTGGGGTTTCTAATAACTTCAGCTAAAGATTTGACCTCTTGTGCAGCTGGCATGTCTTAACGTCCTCAGGGCTCTGAGAAGACGTAGGAGGTCTCCTTAGTCTGGACTCTGCTTCCTAATCTCCTGTTCCATCGCCACTGTCCCCTTAGCTGAAGCTGAATATCTTGAGTATCTGATTCATTTGTGTTTACTTTCCTGGTTTGGATTTTTATTTGAATAAAGAACATGTGGGAAAGTCTCAAGTTCCGGATAAAGAGGAATAACAAACAGGATGTATTTCTAAAATACAAGCCTAACGAGAGAATTCTTCTAAAAGGACAGCTATAAAGGCATGTCCCATTACATTCCTCAGAGAATTTTAGCACACAAGCAATTTATTTCGTTATGTCATTGCCTTGTACAGAAATCAACCTGAACTGAGACATGGGGGAATGAGACAAGACTAAGCCAACACCCTTCAGCCATTCTCAGGGAGCAGGCCTCAGCGCTCTGTGTACAACAGCAGTTCTGAATGGTAACTTCTATTCCCGACTCAAAACATCGTCCTTAACACATTGTGTTCAGTTCCTGCCCCAAGCTGTTTCTCATGCTGACTCAGTCTGTGCTTTCCTCTTCAGCTCACCGTGGGTACCTGGAACTCCCTCCTCACTGTGTTCTCCCTGTGCACATCCCGTCTCCATTTAAGGACCAACTTCCATCTTATCTACTTCTAAGTAGTCTGACTGTCCAGCTTTCACTGACCTCCGACCTTGAGCCTCCAAAGCCTTTTTTTCCCTTGATCGTTCTGATATCCCAAACTACAGGATCTTTGAATCCTAATACTGTATCAAGCAATTTTATTCAGTGCTCCTATTTCACAGATTAGATGTGTTTTCACTTGTCTTGTATGCCAAGTCAAAAGAATGGATCCCAAGGAAACCACATGCGTTTGGTGGGCTGAAGGATGAACTGGAAATTAGTCTCTTCTGGGGCCATTAGCAGTATTGTTCCCTTCCTACTCCCATTACAGGATGTGAGGGTCATTTAATCTGCTCTTGAAAAAAGTAGCTCTCTCTGCAGTGTTTATTTTTTCAAATTCTTCAAGGGACCATGTGTTATACCACTATAGGCTAATTAGATTTTCTTCCAGGAAAGAAGCTACCCTTCACCAAAGAAACCTCTCTGACAAGTCAAATAAAATAAAGGAATGCCTTTAAAGTAATCCCCTGTCTATGCCAGGCTCACCACGTCCTCATGTATCCTCTTCTCCAGTAGAGTCATGGAAAGGGTTTTAATGAACAGGGTATAATTAAATACAATATTTTTTATGTCTTTAGTATTTTGATTAACTTGTAAGTTGTAGCAGAAAGTAATCTTGAATAATTTAGGCACCTCATTTATAATCTTTAGTCATGCAGCAGCGGTTAAGTGGTTAATAATACAGTGTTTAAAAATTTAGTCGGCTTTGAGGAGAAAATGCTTGGGTTTAAATCCTGGCTCCTTAACTTCCTCGCTGTGTGATCTTGAGGAAGTTACTTAATGTCTCTGTACCTCTGTTTCTTTATTCATAATGCAGAGATAACAAAGTACCTACTTTACACAGTAGTTACAAGGAATAATTTTTTTGTATATGTGAAACACATGGAACAGTGACTGGGTCATAAGTGATACATGTTGGATATAGTCATGATATAATTACAACCTGAAATCCTTTTTTGGTAAGAAGTTATAGTATAAATACATGAATTAATTTTTAAACAATGTATGAACTAAATATAGCCCTTCTATAAAATAAGACTTTTATTCATATTCCTATATCATAAAACAAAGATACATGCGCCCCACATATCAAATGCCAGGCATTAGGGCTATGAAAGTAATGACCAGCTACACTTCCTTAAAAGTACATTTAAGGTTATAAAATAAAAGGAACAAACTGACACAACATATTATTACAATTATTCCTAAGAATGATTTACTAATGCATTTCTGAACACTAAAACACTAAGCCAAAATCCCAAGTCATATCTCTGATCATTTTAAGATCAACAGAGAAAAGTAAATTTCAGAGTAGAGGGGCCATCATTGAAATGCTCCATAGACAGAGCCCCTGCACTTACTCTCCTCAGCCATCCATCCCAGGCCTCATCATTAGCTTGTCATTCAAATCATTAACTTACATGCATTGAATGGTCCAGGCCTGCATCACATGTGCTATATACACACTGGGGTTTATGAAGTCTGATAATATATATTCAGCTGGAGAAACCTTAAACAGATGAACTCAAAGTTGACTAAAGGATGGAAATTTTAAGAGACATAGAAAATACATTTTCTGCCAAAAGTTCCTTTATGCTGTGGATTGAGTCACGTCCCCCGTGTCCATAATGACATAAAGAACATCAATCTCACTTTGACAGGAAAAGCCAATAACATATTACCATTATCTCATTGCCAGTTATTAATTTAACAAAAGTTTATTGCATACTTTCTAGATATAAGGCACTGTGGGGGCATTTATGCATCTATCAAAGAACTTACTGTCTGGGATGAGAGAAATATGTGCTTAAATATGTACAAGATTGCCAGCCGTAAGTGCAATAAGAGAAACAGCAATTAAGTGATACTGGAGGAGTTAACAACTGGGAGAGATTATTTGCCTCTAAGCAGAATCCCAAAGCACATATATCCCTAATGGAATTCATTAAAGGTAGTAAAGGAAGAACATGTTCAGATGGATAAAAAAAAAAGAAGAAATTCTTGACTATCTGGGTGAAAAAACTCTTTCCAGGTATGAATAAGATCTGGATGGTTCAGATATTCATCAAGCCATTTTTCCCAGCCTGATTTGAAATTTATAGACTTCTCCCTTCAGTTACAACTTAAGGTGTCTTACAGATTAAACCACAGTCCTTAATAGAGTTCTTAGTAATAACTAAAGAGGGAAAAGTATAGCTTAGTGGTAGAGTGCATGCTAACATGCAGAAGGTCCTGAGTTCAATCCCCAGTACCTCCATTAAAATAAATAAATACATACATACATACATACCTAATTACTCCCCCTGCCAAAAGAAACAATAATAACTAAAGTAGAAGCTACTTTGAACAAACTGAATCAGTCGTTTCCAGGAGTAAAACAGTTGATAACATTTGAAACATTGAGGATTTAGTTTTTTGGTTTTTGTTTTTAACTTATGAACAAAAAGAAAAAAAATCTAGTGGAATAACTGATTTTTTTGGTCTCATTGTGAGATCTTGAATAAAGGTAGTAAGTAGACTTATTTTTTTAACATGTCTTAAGGCAGGGGTCTATGATGCCTGGTCCTTAATTTATTTACTGGGCACTTAATACATATCTGACATCTAAATTATCACAGAAGAGTAAAACTTCTGGCACAGAAGGGCGCAGACAGAAGGTAGACGTATTTACCTTGACAGTCACTTCAGTAGTTCTTCCAAACCTGATAAAATATGTCCTATTCCTTTAAGTGGATTTGGAAGAAACTTCACCTTTGACTTTAATGTAAATTATCCACTTGGCAGATGATGAATATTCAAACTAGAATCCAGGAACTCTTTGTGAACAGTTTAAAAAACTGTTCTGCCCATGAAACACAAGATTTCTAATTCAACAATTCCAAGTCCACTACCTACTATTTACTGTAGAAAAGCAGTGATTTCTATTTCTTGCTTGAAGACGAAATAGCCAACCTCCTAATTTGATATAATTTACACTTGGGAGATTTAGAAAGCTATTTGGAAGTTCTTTAGATAATTACAGGGAAAGTATTTATTGATGGAGAGAGAGAAAATCTGTTACTATTCCCTGACAGAGAGGTTCATAGTCAGTTAACTGACCTGGAAACACTCCTAGAAGGATAAATGTTACTTCTTGTTGGAATTGAAAACATCAATTCAGTGAACGTTACATGCAAACCGCTAGGCTAGGGACGGACATGGACAGCGGTTCCTGTTCTCAGAGAGTTTACAGTCTAATAGAGGCAGTCTTCAAGACACACACACAGGCAACTTAGATACCATTAGAAATGTGATCTATATACCATGACAGAAAGTATGTTATGAAAGACAGGAGATCCATTCAGGCAATGCACTCAATGATCTGTGTGACAGAGGAGTGTGTCATTTCAGGTAGGCTTTGCAATATATGAAAATGTTCATTATGCAGAGTTGAGAAAAAGGGCATTCTGAGTGGAAATGGGTAAACAATGGAGAATTTTAGAGGTGTTATGGGAAACCTGAGTATGTGCAGAGGCCAGGGAGAAAGAAGAATTGGTAATAAAGAAATATTCGAAAGCAGAACAAGGTCAGATGGTGAAGGGCCCTTGAGTTGCATTTTATAGAGCTTAAAATTTATTCTCTGCCAGCTGAAGGGCTATTGATGGTTTCTGAGCATGGCAGTGAAAAGATAGAAGAGTTTTAGGAATTTGCAAAGTGCATGTGGAATACAGGCTACTGGGATAGGGTTACCGGTTAGGAGCTCACTGTGTACCAAGGCAATGATGGGCAGGACTAAGGCAGCAGGATTAGAACAGTGGTGAGAAGTGAAGAATTCAGGCCGTTGGTTGTAGGCTAAAAAGTTTTGTATACATTGCTCTTAAATTTATATGTATGTGAGATTGTTCCCTCTTATACTCTGCCAAGATGAGCCTAATCTCTGTCAAAAATTCTAAAAGTTAAAATAGACGATGACTCTTGATAACACATATTCAATTTTGATGAATCTTTATATTTGTTGCTTTAACGCTCAAGGAGAAGGGATAGTGGATCCCAGAAAACTTGGACATTAGAAAATAGACGAGGGGAAGACGTTGAAAAAAATTTGTTTCTAGTCTTCTCTGTGATGAAGCTATGAACAGTAGCAATGGCCACATTCATAAAGGCAGCTGATACTTGATCTCCAGAAATTTTATTTATTTAAAAATTTCCGTCTATGTTCTTATGTCATTTTTAAGAAAAATGTATTTTAAAATTGAATATTGAGGGAATATAGCAGGAAATATGGACACTTTCTCTAGTGAAACAGTATAGTACTTCCAGAGATGAGTAGCAAAGAAGAAAACAGGTAAGTCTTTTTAAAAAGAAGTAACATACACCCTTGAGGTCCGAGCTAAGAATCTCCAAATAACTGGTGAATTTTCTAATGCCCTACCCCATCATCAACCTGGAGATTAATAAACTCTTGAGACACAGCTCCCAAATTCTCATCCAATCTCATCCTACAGATATTCCTCTCTAGGCAGACTGCCTACCCCACTCCAAGGCAAAAGAATTATCCGCTCTCTGAATGAGACTCATGCTTTGTGTCTTAGTCACCTTGGCTTATATCTTCAAATCCTTTGTATCTATCTTCTGCTTCCTCATCTCTGCTTAATATTAGGCTGAAAAAGTTTAAGATGGCTATTTCCATCAACAAAACACAGTCAAATATCATAAATTTCAAACAGAAATCTATTTCGTGTTGTGCAAAACTCAAAGCTAGATGCTTCACGAAGACTTTAATAATTCTCCGCATGTATAAGTACATTTAAGCCTGAATCTGTAATTTGGTTATAACTTTTTTCCTTCCTTTATTCGAACTCTCCCATTATCTTTGTACATATCCTTCCCTCTGTTAGAGGTTTTTTACCTCTTTGTAGATACAGATCATCTGCCAGTTTCCAACAGAATATGTTGCACATAATAGGTGTTCAATAAACGTTTATTCAATTTAAATGACTGAAATTCATCTCTGCTCCATTCAGCCTGCCAAGCCTCTGCTGGAAGGAAATGCAAACCAAATGCAAAGAGGCAGTTGATTTTTATACCCTCCATTAATCTCTCAGTTTTATAGCCCACCCTCATAATGGTATATACCAAAAACACAGAGGACTATCTACATTAGTGGACTGATTTGTTACCTAGAGAAAAGTGTTGTTTCTTTAGTTGTGGAATTTATAAGTACCCTAGGCACCCATGAAAGCCTGAAGAAATGTTAATGTTACCTACATCCTCAGCGAAGAGTCAAGTTATAATGGAAAACTTTACCTCTTTACTTTAGATTGTGGTCACACAGTGTATCCTCCAGAGGAATGTAAATTGTCTTCATTTTTGTCCTTATTCAAGATTAAGTAAAAGATCCTATAAACAGTTCCAGTTTTTCTTTAGAATAAGAAAGTACTATGAATGAAGTTCTCTTAAACTGAGGTGTTAAAAATGTAGTTGTCAATAGATGTTAGACTGTAGAGTCACAATGGTGTTTCCTTATTTAGATACCATCAAATGTAATGATTAAAATACTTACACAGTGTCGTCATACAGGAAAAATTCAGTGGCACAATGTAAACTGGATTAGGCTTTCAGAAATGCAATATTTATTGATACTGAGAAACTAATGATAAAAATTTTAGGTCTTAAATGTTATGAAAGAGGTCAACAAATGCTGTGAAGAAAAGCTTACCATGAATATCTACAATATGGGCAGTATCAGGCAATTTAAAGTTAATTGTATCAAATGTTTACAAGTCAAGACTAAAAGTAAGACTAGATTAAAATTACTTTTATGTGGTTTACTCATGATAGGAGATTCCCCTGTATCTTTTTTCAGATAATCTTAGTTATTTCAGAAAGTATTTAATATATTTAATAAAGTGTACGCATTGAAAAAAAGCAATAAACATCTTTTTACAATGAGATATGATACATCTTTAAACAATCCTATAAGAATAATTTTTAACCTCTTCCCCGGCCCTAGCATCCTGAAGGATATAACACGCTTCTATCAGTAACTGCAAATCCTTACTAAAAAAAAGTTACTCCATGGATAATATTCAAAAATCCTATCCTCAGAAATAGCCTTAAGGCCCTCATGCTTCAGTTTTCCTATGGAAAATAATTTTATTTGGCCCAATATAGTAATCTTTATCCAGCAAAATGAATTTACGTATATAGTACTCTGAGAAATATACCGGATGTACTGAAATACGTATAAGCCCTTAAACCTCACACCTATTTCCTTCTCAACAACGATTTGTTCAAGTTATTAATTTTTAAGTTTCTTAATACTTACTTCTACTTAACTTAGTTTCTATACCTTTAACCTACATGGGATACATTGGTTAAATCTAACAGAAAATGTTTAGAACCATATAAATTCTTCCATATCTCTTATATATTGTTATATCTTAATTGTTAATAAATGGTATTTAAAAATATCAGAATTGGCTGGGCATTGCTATAGGCCACTGCTGCCCATTGATTTGCACTGATTTTGACTCTTTCAAAAAATAGCATTAAAATTTTAATGTCATTAAAAAGAAATACGTGGATAAGATTTTCTTTTACCTACCTATAACGTCTGTCTAGTACTTGGCACAAAGCTGTTGAATGAGTAATAACTATACATAAGCATTTAAAAATCAACGTATATGATTAGCACTTTAACTATAATTTCATATGTTTAAGTAAAATTTTTATTCAATTAGTTCAGATTTGCTAATGGCAAAACCTTCATGCTTACTACATAAGTAACATTGTTTTGAAGATGTAACATGAATTCCGAAATGTAAACACAGAATCCTTTATTAAGATGGAAGGTTTAGTCTTAGGAGGCTCAGTTTTTGGTTTTGTTTGATTTATTTCTGAGTAGCTAACTTCTACTGACTGCTATCTTGGAATACAACCACATCAAATAGAACATTTTTTAAAAAGTCATTTTTTTTTTTCTAAGAAGAAGATTCACAGGAAAACTGGTAAAATAACTGATGCTCATTTAGAAAGCATATGAAAAATGGAGACTGTGGAAATTCAATTTTACTCATTTCCTTCTAGTATATGCACAAGGAAATGATACAATTATATTTGGAATTTAATGGTAGACTTAAGAAATTGCAAGTTTAGTTATCTCCATTTATATAAAGTCAGGTTGAAATGAGAAACAATTCATGTTTCTTAAACATTTGTTAACTTTTAGAGTGATTGTTTAGGAAGTATTTTAGTTTAACATATCACAGGAATAAGCTAATAAATGAAACTAAAGTTTTAAATGGAAAGGTTTACTTTTAAAAGAAAAGATTTTGCTAGTACTTTTTAAAATAAGAGATGATCTTAGGCTAATGTGAGTAATTAAATAACCAAAGTTATTTATATAGTCATTAAGAAATGATTTACTTAATTCTATTTATGATTTTATTCTTTTGAAATGAGAATCCTGATTTCTTCCACTAAAATCTAGAATTTTTTATATTCTAAATTTAAGCACACATTAGGGAAATATTTAATTCTCTTAGGTACAGAAGTGAACAAGGCAATATAATTAAAAACAACTAGAAATTATAAATTAAATCTTTATCTAGTAAGAAATTACAAAACATCTTTTCTAGCATGACTCAGTATTTTTCCAACTTGTTATTTTGCAAGACTGTTTTCTCTTTTGTAATTTAAAATGACATTTACCACAAACATTCTTATGTTGAACAACTGACTTTTCTTTTGATTTGGATGAGTTTGCACGTAGCTGCCATTAGGACGGTACCCAGAATCATCATTCCAGTTCAACAGATACAAATCCTGCTTATCTCTTGATGAAAAGGAAAATACTCTTCCTTTCAGAAATGTACACCCTTCAAGAGAGGATAGAAAAATTGGAGTGAACAAATGATTCCTCACTCCGTATATACCTTGTTTGGCTTGCTTTGTTCAGAATATAATTAGAAAATGCCCTACCATATTTTCCATACCTTTTCACTGTGGGTAAGGATAAACAGGCAAATAAATTTTAATTTTTCATCTTAAAGTCAGAGTACAACTTTAATCCTAATGTATTTAATAAACCATAACTCCCAGTCTATCTTCTAAAAAATGCAGCTATTTCGTGTTTGATTGCAAAGGAATATTATTTTCTGATAATTGTAATAACATTTTCTCTTCTAAGATACAGTGCCATTCTGAAGGATGCTGTTTATAATTCTAGCCTACATCCCAGAAGATCTAACCCCAAGCTAGAGTTCCAAAGTTCCATTTAAAGTCAACAGAAGTTCTAAGAAATATAACAGAAAGGTGGATTAGGGTTAATGAAACATAATTTTATAAATTGCATGCATATATATGTATATCAAATTTCTCTAAGATTTCTTGCCCTTACCTTCAACATTATATTGTAATTTATTTAAATTTATGCAACATTATTTAAAGAAACTGGATTTTACATGATTTGGAGGCTCACTCCCAAATGATTTCAGATAGTTTTGCTTTAGTGCTGATTAAAAAAAAACATACACACAATTAAATTCTCTGAGATTTACCATTCTATTTATAAAAAAAAATAGATGTGACCAAAACAGCTGTAATAAAATGAAAATATAGATGTAATTACTTTGATCATGGATGAGTACAAGCATATTGTGCCCAATCTCAGAATCAAAACAGTTGTCCACTGAGATACAACTGGTACCATTCCATTTTGTGTCTCATAAATGGTAACTTTCAATGAACATCCAGCTATGGCTCTAAGGACCTTTAAGTGTCAAATCTGCTGGCCAGTGAAACAAAAGAAAGTCTAAATTATATCTTGACATTTGGCCATTAAGTCAGCTTCTTGCTACTACTCCCAAACTCCTTTCAACCTTTCATCCCAACTGTTTTTGCCTTGTTCCTTGGACTGGGTTTCAGGCAGAAATGTAAGGATGGGTATTTGGGCACACAAATGTTCCCACTTCTCTCTAATTTCCTCTTTGATAACTTGGTCTGGCTCCTTGAAGATCATGATCTCAAGTCCTATAGTTGGGCCCTATGCCCGGCCAGTCCTCCCGGATGTGGTGCACCCATTTTTCTGGACTGTGGCTTGTCTCCCTTGCCAAACTGCCCATTCAGGGCTGGCTGGGGTGAAGCTGTTTCCTGGATATCTTTACAGAGATTACTCTCCACTCGGATTACATACGGTTTCTGTCAATGGGTCTGTCTAATCTCCGAGACTGGCTGCCCTGCTGGAACTATGCCTTTGCTCAAATTCAACAGGAGGTCTGACTCAGTGTTCAGTTTCCTCCTGAACTGTGCTTAGTTATGCTCTGTTAGTTCTAAACATGAGAATGGAATAGGGAGCAAAAACAATATTTATCTTTTATTCTAAATCTAGTGGATTACGTCCCTCTCTGACCTGCTAATTAACAAAAGGGACCTTGGATTTAATGCGGCAAATGTAAATTTATCCAGAGTAAGATAACGTTATGTGACCAGTGATTACTTTCGCTCCTGCCTTTTCAACGTCTTGCTGATGTTACACCATTTTCCGCCTTCAAAGATCAGGATAATGTCGAGCAAACTGACAAGAATGTTAGTTTCCACTAGTTGTGTAAAATTTGTTGGTCATCTATTGCTTACATAAACTATTTAAGTCTATCCTAATGAAAGAACCTGGTTATAGAATGTAGGAAACCTGAGATAACATTTTAAACTGCATTTATTGGTGTCAAAGTTTTCAAGTATTTTGTTGTACTTATTTGAACGGTAATTTAAAAGTCTCCCAAAGTAGTCAAAATGAATATAATTTTAACATTTATTAAAATAGACTTATGTAAATTACCTTCACATTAAGTCGTATTCTAAAGTGATAGTCAACTTTACATCATAAATAAATACACATACTCACCAAATAGACATCCACTTCCTTAAGCCCTATGTCAAAAGCTGAGTTAAAATACCATATGGGTATGTAAAAACCTTCATTTTCCCCTGGTACTAGAAGGAAAAGATTAATAGTGAATAATAATATTCATTTTTAAACAATTCCATCAATTAATTTTTGACCCTTAGTGAAAGGAAATTTCTAAGGCTCACCTAGTGTTAGTGTAAACCAAGATGTACCCGCTAACAAAGTATTTTCTTTAGATATAAAACAGAAGCAGTAAGCTACAATACTGTCAGCTAAAAGTTTTCTGACACGCTTTGCCTAAATTGTGGAGATTCATACCACGGATGTCAGATACCATCTGTATAGTTCTATAAAAATCCTTTGAAACCCTACAGGAACCCACAAATTTCCACAATTGGCACGGTGGGGGTACAGCACTTTTTAGCTGAAGGCACTGTATCTCTGGGAGGACCTTTTTATTAGGAAGAACGAGAATGAGTTGTAAGTGCCACATACGGGGACTGGAATAATGTAAAAAAGAAGAGCAGCTACTGAGCCACACTTGTCGCACTTTAAAAAAAAAAAAAAAGATGAGATGATAAAGAGCTGGCATAGTCATAAGTTCTGTACAATCACTTTGGAAAGAGATCTCAAAGCTAACTAGCAAAGTTAATAATAAAAAAAAAGTTTAGAGATTAAATACAAATGGAATTAAATCAGAATGAAAATTATAAGAGGCCCAGAAATGGTAGGGGAAAAAAAATTAAAGATGAGGGGAAAATTGTGAATTAGAAAATCTGTGAAAACAGATGTAAAGCCCCCCAAATGCTTTTATGTTCAGAGCTTCTTGGTGCATCTTAATGATCCAAAATATCAGCAAAAATTGTGCAGGCTTAACAGGCATGAAAACAATGAGAGAGCATTCCACTTGCTCGAGTTGTCACTCACTTTCAACTGCTTTCCTCTGATATCCAGAGCCACTCCAATTTCAAATGCTTTTGCCCACAGAGAGATCTAAGATCTGCAGGGATTTTATATAAAAATATCACCAGCCAAAGGTGTAGGGTCTGCAAATTCTACATGTGCCTACAAACAGCGATTTAAATTTTAAGGCAGCCAAAGAGAATAGAAGGAAGAAAGGTAATATTATATACTTGAATATTTTCATTATGTTTCATGATAATTCACAATTTATATTAGATTTTCAATGCTGTTTTACAAAGTGGGACTCTGGAAGTCCCTTTCAGCTGTCTTTGGTTGCAAAGTTCTTACTCCCAGGAGAGCCTGGTGTTGATCACTGGAAAGATACAACAAACTGAGGCTCTCAAGAAGCAGAGGGTGTTGTAAAGATGACCGGGACACGCACTGTATCGAAAGTTCTAGGGCACGCAGAATGTGCATTCAACATGTTAATAAAAAAGATTAATGTGATCTCCACTGCAGTCCTGAAATAACACTACACTACTCCTCTTTTGTGTGATGCCTCAGACTTTGATTTCCTTACCCTAAAGTTTTGGCTTCTAAGTACACAACAAATGTATTTTCTAGTCTTATATGAGACATGTTAACATTCTGATTCTATATAGAAGATCATTAACTTGCAAACTTCAAATATTTGCTTAAATAAGAGGGAGAAAATAATAATCGCCTGCAACTAATTATAGAGTATTAGCAAGTAGAACTTTGAGATGGCATGGAGGCTGAGAAGACTCAGGAATGACACGGAAGAAATGATCTGAAAACTCAACAGCAGGAGACTCTAATCATCAGACGGGGGACCGACATGACATGGGAGAAGGCTTTGTGCGTGAAGACCTCGGTACAAAACGAGCTCAGGAAGAACATTCGTTTTGATCTCTAGAAACAAAATCTGAAAATATAAAAATGGGAACCTCATTTTAACATTCTCACAAGAGAAAGAAAAGGCAAATCTGAGCTAACTCATTGAGAGTGAGGAGAAACAACTACTTAATAAAAAAGAAACAACAGTTGAACTAAATACGGCGAGTACATCATTAAATTTCTCTTTCTGCCTCAAGTTTGGAAGGAGGCAGGAGATGGACTGATGCTACCAGTATGAGTTTACCTTCCAGGTCTACTCCAATTGTTTTCTTCTCTTTTCATTCATTTAAGTCTAACACATGGGAAAAGGAAATAAGTTCAAATTATTTCCTCCTGAACACAGCATCAATCCTAACTGTTAAGGTAGTTTTGGTAAGAGGCAAACACCGATATAAAATAGAAATCTAAAGTAATTTTATCCATAACCTGTAGAACTCCGCAAAGTCTGGTAATCAGGGAATGTGGGCGCTGAGGTGCAGAAGGGAAGAGTATTATCAATTGCAATGATCCTCAGCTCTGACTCTTACAGGGAGAATCCCTTGCATTCATAAAGACCATGAAGGCTCTAGAACTCTTTCAACAGCAGTAGAAAATAAAGATTTAAAAAATCGACTTGATTGAAAAGCGCCAAAACAAGTTTTAAAAAAGTTATTAGGCAGAATCTGTATTATTCCACCTGGCTTTACTCTTTTCTACTTTCTGGTAGAATCCTCTTGAAGTCATCTGATTAGGACTCTATTAATCTCGGTAATTTTTGTCTTCATTTTCAATTCACCTTCAATACAATAAATAAAATGTACCAAGACCTCAGAGGATAGTCACAAATGAGGTGAAGGCCTGCCACTTTCTGTTCACATAAAGTTGGACAGCTCTAAAAGACATTAATTAACTAAAATATTAAAATTAAAAATACAAGCTCACAAGTATACTCTGCCAATAGTTAAGATCTCTTGGTTCCTTCATAAAAGTGAACATTGGAGTTAGTTCTCTGTTCTTCCTAAAATCTCTTCTCCCTTCTTCTTCAGCACGCTACGAGAATCCTGGATTGTACTCTTATAGGGATCGCTTGGTGAAGTCAAACCATTTCTAATGAACTGTCATCTCCCATTTTGGTTCTTCATAATCAGTATCATATGTTTATTGAGTGCTTCGTTTGTGTTGTATAATGTGTTAGGGGTTTCATAAACTATGATATGTTATAATGTATCTAAAGCATAGTCTCTGTCCTTAAGGGACCTACCATTAAGCCAGAAATAACTGCATAATGAGCACACACGTGTGCAAGAACACATGTGCATGTGCGCACACACACACACAGCCTTAGTTCCAGATGGTGGTACAAGCGACAAGCTCTTCAGAAATGTGGAGCAGAGTGTAGGTCAAAATTACTTGGGAAAGCCTCCTAGAAAAACAGGATTAGGCTCATACGGAAAGGCAGAATTTAGGTAAGGAAAGAGAATGAAAAACAAAAAAAGGGAAGGGCAAAAAGGCCAAAGGTTAAGGCAAAATACGTGCATTAATTTCCCAAACTCTTCATTCTGGGCGTGCTAAGAGTAAAAGCCACAGCACAGGGGAGTGTTAAATATGGAGTGTTAAAATGAAGACTATGGATGATAATTTGGCATTTCTTGCTCTCTAAGAATAATTGGAAAGAAGCACTAATCCATAGTTCTTCTACTCTTCTAAAGTTTTAAAACATCTTATCTCCTAATCTCAGGAATACTTCTATATTTTACAATATAGGATTTGACTATTCTAGAGTTGAACAGAAAGACTAAATGAAGAGACAGTTTCCATTTTGTTTTTTCCTGAATCTAAGAACACTTGGATTCGGCAAGTAAGATACTGAACTCATCATCATTTTCCCTCCTGAGCCTGTCCTCTGTGTCCCCCATTTCTCTTGCGGGCTTTTAAAGTCGCTATGGTTTTTTCCCCCTAATTTTCCTCTTTGTCCCCAACATTCAATCCATTGTCTTATTCTGGTATTTCTTTTCTCAGCACTTCCTGTACGGATTCCTTGCTCTCTGCCCCTTGTTTTGTATTTAAGTCAGATACAACATACTGTAAGAACTCATCTTCTGCTTCCAGTTCTCTCCCAATTCCAGAACATCCTTCCACACATGAGTTCCACTCAGGCACAGTTCATCCAGCACACCTGCAGGTTACTCTTCCCAAAGCACATCTCTGGGCAAGTGAAAGCCAAGCTCATAACATCAACAGGCTCCAAACTGACACAAAACACCATAGCTTGATGTTTTAGACACTCAACAGTCCGGTCCCCTTGACAGACTCTAAATTCTACTTCCCTTTTTTATATTCTAAATTCCTGTCAAACCAAATACACAATGTTCTCCAGGCACATATCATGAATTCCTGTTCTGGGCTGATATTATCCTATTCGAATTGCTCATTGCCTACAATCTGAGATAACATCTTCTCATCTCAAAAACCTCTGATCTCACTGACGCTGAGTCAGGTGCTCCCTACCACAAATTCCTGTCTCATGTTGTTTCACTCCGTGGGTCCACTTACTTTATGAATTATAAGAGGAGGTGGGAGGAAAAGAAGAGGGACTATCAAGGAAAGTAGCCACACATTTATGGAGAGCCTAAAAGAATGTATTAAAATACAAAATATTTTTGTATTGTTTATGGTCTCCTTTATAGCAATAGTAAGGTATTATGAGAGGTAATATAAATCGGTAACTATGAACACAGCACTATGAGGGAAGCAGGGAGCAATTATTATGTTCCAGGCACTCATTTCACGTGCAAAACTCCTATGAGGTACGTATTATTATTACTTACCTCACTTTCAGCTGAGAAAACTGAGGAAAGAAATAAATCTACCTCAGCTATTAGGTGCTAAGTCTGGGACTGGAAGCCCTACAATCTGCCACCAGAGCCCATATACGCTAATACCACGAGGCCCTTTGCCTCTTGTTAACAATTGCATCAGCACAACTTAACCCTCCACCCCCAGCCAGTAACAACAAGTACCATGATATAATTTCAGGACACATGACTATGCTATTCAAATGTAAAACAATTCTTTCACTTCCGTTTAATGTTCAAAGTACTATGAAGCGCATTCAGTTACGTGCAGCCAAATATTGATGGAGAGATTAGATAGTATTTTTCCCCTGTCTAATACCACACATAAAATGACAACATATTCTTTAAGTACAAGCATCTTAAAACTCTATGAAGATGAAGATATAAAATGCTGAAGTGACATTCCATCAATAATACTGGACATCTAATATACAAAATGTTAATGACAGCAGGGGAAACAGAATCAAAGAATGAATGTTGACTCAATATTCCGAAAGATAATTAAGAATATGATTATAATTTAGGAAAAGACAAGATTTAGTCTTCCTCTAACTTTTATCTTTTCTGAAATCTGTTTCCAACAAGCTGAGGGAAGCTTTCCTTTTCTCTCTCTATGGAAAATACACATAAATATTTTTCAAATGCACTAATTCATATAGGCATAAAATGTACGATATATTGACTATGAATATTTTACTTTTATAAGCCCAGAGTGGCAGTACGTTAGGCATGAAATATACAATTATTATATATTGTTTAACACACGCTATTTTTTCTGAGACATTTTATAATTCAACTGTAACTAAATTAAGAACAAGATGAATAATCTAAAACAGCAATTGCCAAATGTAAAATAGTGCTAACCTAAAAATGCTGTAATTTAGCCCAATGATGATTTCTGGTTCTTAAAAACAACGTCCAATAAGCTATTTTATTGACCTCATTCATCGTTTATTTTAAGACTCTTATCACTGGACAATCAACATTTTAAAAAACCACTTCCCTACACACCCCCTGTAGATGGTTCCTAACAACCACTATACATTGCCTAGTAGCGCAGACAGTTGTACCGACATTGTAAACACTTTTATTATGAATACCTTTCATTTCTCTGAAATAGGTCTTTTTCTTAAGGGGGAAAAGAGGATAACTCTTGTTTGCTCTTTAAAGTTTCATCGTCTTAGCATTTTATACAGGGGGCCAGCATTAGCATACTCTGGAGAAAGGCTGAAAGTAAAAGGCCTCAGGCTCCCCCCCCCCACCGCGCCGCTGGTAGGATAAAGCGGAGATGTAAAAACTTGAGTTGGATTGCTCACTTTCCTTGTGTTAGAGCACTGCGACTCTCAAGAGCATATATTCATGTTCTTTCTACTCCGAGTTTTATTACTTCTTTTGTATTATTTAATACATCTAAAGACACTTCCGAAAGACAAATTTTTCCATTTTGAAAAAGTAATGGTTTGGAACCGGATAAAACGCATTAACGTTCGCCGTGTGTTTTTCACAAAGGTGATAGAGTAAAAGCGCTATAAAGCAATTAAGTACACGATCTTAAAGACATTAATGTGTCAAGCAGAATAAGATGTCTAAAAAAGTCAACAACAATAATACCCTGTGAAAGGTCAAATGGAAACAGGCGCCTAGAAAGACCATTATTTCTCCCTCTGGCCTTTGACTAGATATTTAATGCAAAAACAGAGAAAGAAAATGTAAGAATGAGAGAAAGTACGACTCTTACCGCAATAACTTGAAATTAGAAACATGTGATGTTTAATTCTCAGAAACATAGACATAAGTTACAATCATTCTAACAACTGAATGAATTGCTCAGGATTCAGAGTCTAATATTCTTCCCTGAATTCTAAGTTCTAACAGGGCCCATACTTTTTAGTAAACAAGAAACTGATATGCTTGGCCTATTGAATAAGGCCAGGCATTTTTTAAAGTGTCATACACATTTCTGAAATCCACAATACATCAATTTTTAATACATCTACTCTCTCAGCTCCATTAAAAAGATGGTAGGGGAAAGATTTTAGAGTAATTAATGATATAGTTAGCTGCTAAATATTAATAGGAATCGTAGTCTTGCATAAAATATAACATATAAACCTTGCCAATACAGACGCACCAGTAATTAAAGTTGAATATGTAATTACACTGATTTATAAGACAGGCAAAAAGTTACACTTTACTAGCTTCTATGTAAACTGTGGGTAACAGTTAAACTTTGCATTTTACGGTTTATAAAAACGGGCCATATCTTGACTACAGTTCATAAACGGTTTAGAGACCTGTAATAGTAGTAAAAATTACGACAACTTATTCCATCATGAATATTCTTATTGCACCATCCAAACCAAACTGTGATAATGGCCCATAAGAGGTACACTCATCTTAGACACAGTTTTACCCCCAAGAGAATGTTAGGAGCACTAAGAATTTGTGGAGGACTGCCCTGCCAGTATAATAATTAGAGGATACTGGAGAGACTTTAAAAGGTGTATTAAAACCGATTTTGAGACATTTTTTCTATATCACGAACATGGTGCAGTTTAGCTCCACTTAAACTTGCTTTTTTTTTTTTTTTTTTTTTTACTGATACGCTCTTGGAAGTTTCAGAAGGCTGCTATGTTTGAGAAGCAGGTGAACACAGGCCCTTCCCCTTACGGAGTCTGGGAGCCACACTTACATGTGCGGCTGCGGTGAGCAGCCCGGGCTGCTGTTGCCATTGCTGTCCATGTGGTCCAGGGAGCCGTTGAGGTCTTCGTGGACGGCCTGCAGCAGACCGCTGGACGCGTTATTGATCAGTCCCGGGTTGCTTAGCAAAGGTAAACTGCTCTCTGCCAAGGCAGCCTAGTGAAATGAAGAGGGTATAAAACAACTTTCAAAATGCCCTTTCCAATCATTTTTTTAAACGTCTATCTGCTTTTCCTGGGTTTCAGTTCTGATGCAGGATTTTGGAAGCACATCAGTGAAATGTGTGGGAAAGACAATGGGCAACTGGTGGCAGTGATACCAAGGAAATGAAGTGTGATGTGAAAATGTAAACACGAGCTCTCCCCAGCAAACTTTCCCGCTCCAGTCTCGGCCTCCCACATCGTGAAATGTAGGGTCCTCACACATGGTGAAATACCCCAAGATAATATAAGCAGTTGCTCTGCTTTTTAAAAATGACCAGAACTTAACTCAAAATAAAGAAGTCCTGACATTTGCCTCCTCTGCATAAAAATTATATACTATAATTAAACTTTAAAGTTTTTGCCACAAGCACCATGTTCCCCAGCACTATGATGTGAAATCATTTATGACAGCCTGGATAAATATTAATGCATAGCCACATGCATTTGCAAAGGTTTCTATCAATCTAGCATTTGCAGGAAAACCGAGTGTTCCAGATTTTGCCACAGGGTGTCCTTCTTGCTTCTTCACATCAAAAGTAGCTTGAATTAGAACCAGTGCTTGCTTTCTACAGTACTAGGTACTACAACTTACTTGGATGATAAACCAACGATTAAGAATAATCACCGTCCCATCTAAATACAAAGCCATGCCCCTCCTCCCCCCAAAAGCCAAAACATTCAAGCACAAGGATAATGGAAGATACCTTTAAGGATATTACCTGCAAACTGGCATTAAGAGCTGCTCCATAGCCTAAACTGGTAGGTATATTTTTTACTAAGGTGGGGCTTCTGGAAGAAAAAAAATATAGAGATGACTTTTAAGTCAAAATGTAAAACATGTAGATCTCAGTCCTCTCAGTTAAAAAGATATGTTCTGGCTTGTGGCCTCCCACTGCTAGCCCAGAAGGAGTGTATATGAGACCACAGAAAAAAGGCGATGCAGTTTACATATTAGTTCTCTACACACTATGTTTATCTCAATTTAGCCCAGGAGTCTAAGTAATGAAACTTTAGACTGTGGTGTGCAGGCAAAGTGGGGCATGTCCATAAGGGTCCCTAGACCTGTTTCCAGCTCCTTGAAGGTCTGACTTCCAAGAAGAACAACATTCATATAAAATTTTAAAAATGTAAATAGACAACACAATTACCAATTTGATGCAATCAGGAAATAATGAATGGTTAATTTCTAGAACACCATGAATTAACATAACAAATTACCATAGTTAATTAAACGACAACATAATGGATTAACTATTTCTTGATGCCAAAAGGAGCACATCCTTGACTACAGACATCAAAAGGGAAAGGCCAAGAGCAGATGAAATACATTAAAGTCATGTCTTCACAGAAGGCAGCAGTGGTTTGGGGAAGCAGGTAGAGGCTTCATGGAGTTAATTTATTTGGCATAATATGTGTCCAATTATATTTCTGACTTAAGCTTGGCAGTCTTGTTCTCTGGGAAAAAAAAAAAAAACTGATTCCAAATTCCCAGCCAGTAATTTTCTCACACTGCCATATCCTGATCAGC
>NC_132993.1:31365000-31370000 GCF_048564905.1 Vicugna pacos
TATGAGACAATTATTCTGTCTTGTGATTATCTACATTATACTATAGAAGCAACGAGGGGGAAAAAAAAACCTTACTGAAAAAATCATAAATACAGCATCCAAAAGAGTCTCGAAAGTTTATTTTTTTCATTGGAAAACCAGACATTCTAGAGTTAAAAAAAAGTTAACGTGTCAGATTAAAAAAGATAACGTTTCTCCTTTCTTCCTATTAAAAATGTGTTACTAGTCACCTGCACTTATATATAGTACAAAGGCAAAACTCTGATATCTTGGGGAAATAACTTAGCAGAATTTAAATAAATGTAGTCTCGATGCAAAAAGAAGTAAAATTTGAATAATATTAATCGATCAGTAATATCAGAGACCCTGGGAGAAAACGCATACAGTGGAGTCTGTCTTTTATCTTCTCCCACACTACGAAACCACGTGATCTCTTTTCACCTAAAGAAACGGAGGAAGAGGCAAAGCTGGCAATCACTAATCATCAGGCTATCCAGGGGCCTTATTAAAAAGTAGCCCCCCAAACTTTCATTAAACTAGAGTTACCCAGTTGATTACTCTAAGTTTCTGTGCAAACATTAGCTGAATGAGATAAAGTATATTCTTTTCAACAGTCTGTGTATCTGACTACATTATCGGGTTGGCTTAAATCACACATATGTTTTAGGGAAACTACAGTTTTTATTTTCTATAATCACCCATTTTCCTTTGTCATAAGCTCTCTAAATTAACACGATGTGCACTATATATGCATTTCGTATGTATGCTTCTTGTGAAATGCATCCTGACTGAAATAACCAAAGAAAGAGAAGAAAATTGGCTTTAAAACTACTATGACATTTTGACCAAATATCTGATTTAAAAAAAATCTATTTATATGCATCTTATGATGGATCCAAATCCTCTTCGGCACACTGCATACCTTTCTATTTGTGATTTGTACTGTTACTGCTTTTCACATTGCTCGAAAGTGGGTTTCCTTTAATATCTGTAAACCTATCACAGAAAGATATTCTCTCTGGCTTCAGCCTCCAGGCGGTGATTTGTGCACTGATAGGTGTGCTTTGTTTAGTGTCACCCATGGTGTAGATTGGATAGATTTTGTAAAAGATAGCATTACTTTAAAAGAAACATACAATTTGACAAGCGATTGCATTTTACTTTCATTTTATTGCCATATTTTTCATCACACTCATTGTTTTCTAACTGTCACTAAATTGTTCATTTTCTTAGTCGGTTACATCAGTAGAGCTATTTACTGTTTATAAAGCAATATGCACTTACAGGTTTGGGAGATGGTTTGGGCTCTGAGGGTCGCATGTGCAAGTGGGTCATCATCGCCTGAAGACGTTCGCGTTCTTTAGAAAGCTGTTAAGAAAGAGTGAGATCAGGAGCATTTTAGAAATGACTGATACAGCTATTTTATTGCAGTGATACATCTTATCATTGAGCTTGTCTCTGAGTAATGACTCCTGCATATAAAAGCCTGTGTCCCTAAGAACTTATCTGAGAGGAAATGCAACTTTAGCTATGGAGGGGGGAAAAAAACTTTTATAGCTTCCTTTATGTTAAAAGGTCAGAGAAAACAAATAACACTTCATCTTTTTGTCAATAAGAGAATTGAGGTCACAGTTGCCTCGACAGTAACAAGTTACTGAAACCATAAATTAGAAGGCCCATGGTGTCTCTTTAAAGTCCTGTGGACACTGTTAGCAATGGACTAGTGCCAGCAGCTGTGAAGGGGTGAAGGGTTCTCAAAGCGAAGTGCCTGCCAGGATTGTCTCCACACTTCATGCATTCCCACTGAGGTCCAGTTAGTGCCCCCTGCAATCTGCCATCATCAATCTAATTCAATAGAGTGACAGAGACCAGGCAGTGTGAAACGCTGAACTCTGCCACGGCGTAGGCATCTACACTTGCACTGGGTCTCATTACAAGCGACGGACCTTACTTTTCCATCAGTCAGACACAGCAAAAAAAAAAAAAAAAAAAAGGATGCATAATTGGTCACACTGCAGACTGTATCATCAGCTGAACTCTTATATTTTAGTCTACCTTTTATAAACAGTAAACAGGTTTACCCCCAAAGAGGCTTTGTAAATGACACCAGCAATGATGCTTTTTTATGTGTTCTTGATTATTTTACAAGTAAAAATAAAGTATTTTTAGTAGCTCTGGAAAAAAAGCAATGGCATTTACGTGAATGATGGATTTAAAACAATTTAAGATGTAGTAAAGTGTGAAGACAAAGAAACTGTATGTTTAATTAAATGAAACAAGGTATTGGTTTGATTGAGAAGAAATAATCTTTAAGCTGAAATATTACAGGAAGCCTTAAAGGGTTAGGAAAAACATGGATAAGGATACTGAGAGTGATATAATTGTTTTCTGATCAGTTTTATGAGTTCTATTTATTTTTGGCCAATTCTGTTTCAATATTAACAGTAATTTTTTAACATTAAGTTAGCAGCATCTGATATAATATACATATCACCATCTGTGATATTATAAATGATTTGCCATTACTCTATTCAAGACAAATCTTAAGAACTCCTTGCAAATTCTCTAATTAAAAATATACTATACTTCAATAAAAAAAGTAATACACTAGAGTTAGAAAAGAGAAAGGGTTTTTTTAGGGTATTAAATTACAGGTATAATACTGTAAAGGCTTTTCGCTATTAATATAAAAATCTCATGGAAAAATCATTATTAGCTCATGTAAAAACTGTCTCTGTGATAAAATCATATCCACTTGGGGGGTTTTGGTCTAACCCTTATTAGGGAAAACTTAGATTTGACTCTTTGGGGATAGACAAATGTATACGAGGTCATCTAAAGGTTATATAAATCTAAGTGGTAAGTACATTAAACTACAGCAATCTACTGTCATTGTAAACAACCTAAAATTCCATGTATTTCTATGAGTCATTGTGTTAGAAGACACTGGATCTGCCCAGTCCTCAGTTTCAAAAGCAGAAGTCAGAGGAAGGAGGCCACTAAGGGAGCCTGTGACAAACCTGTATTTCTAACTGTTGCACCACCTGCATTTGCACTCGACACTGGGCAGTGCTTCTGTCGTCCAATGCATGTTCATTGTTAAGGTGCCTAAACAAACACACAACACAAGACAGAGCGTTAAGCCGCATTGATCTCAGAGGCATATGCTCCACTTAAAACCACTGAATGCATATTTCCTCCACAGTGGGGAAAAAAGAACACCTTGAAATGATACAGAAAAAAGTTAAATATGCTTATGTGTTTAGTGAAAACCGTCTACGCAATATAAAGAACCCCTCCAAATGGCAGAGAACGTCACTGTCTCTAAGCTTATGAGTTATTACAAAAAATATTTTCCCCTCATCATTTGCAGAATAGTAATAGAAATCACTAGATGTAGTTCATATACCCATGCCACTTTTTTTAAAAAAGGGCACCTTATAAGTATATGAACCAAAAGTAATTCTGAAGAGAACAAAGGCAATTCTCTATTTTTGTTAAAACAGTTTGTGGCTCTTATGATGTTATTTAGTGAGCAATGTTTTATTTCACCAGGTGTGGTGTGAATTATGTAAATATGGCAAATTATCATCCCATGGAAACATCACTACTTATGAAGAATGATCACTTGCTGTTACTGTAATTAAAGTGCATTGAAGATTCTGATAATCATACGCTTAAGATTGACACTGCATGTCTAGTGTCCTATTTGGGAGACATCTATCCTAATCTTACAAAAAAAGTGGGGAAAGATAAGACATTTACATTCTCTTACTCTGATCTTGATTATATATTAGTTTACTATTATTATTTTATTGTGTTTAAAAAGATCTCTTCAGTGAGTGGTATATTGATACACCAGAAGTAATTTAGTAGAGCAACATCTCCAATGAACACGAAAATATTCAGTAAGATGTACTTGGTAATTTGTATTGTTATCATTTGCTGCCTCCTAAAATTAAAAAAAAATCATCTTCAAGTAATTTAATGTCCTTTGGCGTGTCTATTTCACCAGCGGGCAAACTAAGGCAGCAAATCCAGAGATGCATCTTATCTCATCAATGCATCTAAACGAAATATTAGACAAAATATTCACAAAATTCAATAAGAATTTGTATATTTATCCATCTGGGCTCAAGTATTATTTAGAAAGGTCCAACAGTCTAAAAACTTTAGTGCAGCCCTCATTTTACTAGATTCAACAAATACACTTTTGTGCTTATTCAGATTATTTTCCTATTTATCTTGAAATTAATGATGAAATAGAAAAAATAGACAGATAAATGTGTAACACATGTGAAGATTTAATATGGTGTTTCTGAGAAAGAGCTAATTTATAAATATGTAGGTTTATTTGTTAGTAGATCTCGGTTTAGCAATTAGATACCTTTGTTCGATTCTGCTCCAATCCTTGATAAATTACATCAGTTCGTTTCAATACTCCCTCACTGATTCTAACAACAAAACCTCCATGTATCTTAGCATGATTGTCACTCTTGGTTGAAGACAGACTGTGGACTAAAATAGCGAGGTGTATCAGGTCAAGTTTGAGGTGTGTGGTTAGAGTGTAGGAGGGGCACTTCCACTCCACCTGTCTGCTCTCAGACCAGCTCTGTTCAGTTTTGTTATGAAACTAACGAGAAGTAAAATCACTCATGCTTTTTGAAAAGGAGGCACGGAATGTTAGAGTAAACTAGAGGTCAGCTTATGATGTAAAGTGTCACTAATTCCTAATGAACAAGACATTTAAAAACTGCTTTTCAGGGTCCCCCCCACAATTTTAATGAACAGTGAGTTGATTTTCTATCGGTGTACTACAATAGTAGTTGTATTCTTAAGGCTTGATATTGCTGTATTTCCTTAAGGTTTTTTTCACCAGGAACTCTTAAGGAATATACATATATTCCGAGATCAGTCTAAATGATGCATATTTTTAAAAAAATGCTTTGGCTATACACACAGATTGGGGTGGAAATGGAGCAAGATAAGCAGAATATACA